>NC_133205.1:36695512-36918012 GCF_958299795.1 Porites lutea
CTTTTCGATTACGAAATGTCAGTCGCGTAGTTAACAAACCAAATACGCGACTGACAAGCGACCCGAACGACTTCGTAAACACTAAAACCTCTGTTCGCAGGCTGGTACAAAGATAACAGCGGTTGAGGGAAATCAGGGAAACTGATTTTTACTGCCTTTTGCGCGATTTTAAGCATACATACCTTATAAAAAGGACAACAAATTCTACAAGAATACACTAGAATTGAAAAGTCTGTTGCATAAGGTGCTAAACTTACACATTTTCTTCCGCGGAATGTAATGAACTCTACCAACAGCAATATTTCGTCTGGTACATTATGAGGAGCTATGTCAACTTCGTACTAGAGGGATCTACCTGAGAATGTATTCGGTTGTTCTTCACCGGTCGAACGCGGCGCGCGTTTCTTTGAAACGTCTTTATTTCTCTTCGCCAAAGCTGGTTACTCCACTCGTTGCTTGCACTCTTACTTCCTCTCAAAATCAAATATTTTACAAAAGTGACAGCTCTTTTTGCTGCTCTGTGAAATGTAACGATTCATATTAAAGATTTTCACACATTATATACAATGGGTGGGCTATTAAGAAAACAGGAAACGCAAGATTTCATGTCCTGATTTTTTTTTCGGAACACCAAGAGGGCTGCCGAGTTGGTGACAATTGTAAGGGGTATAAAGTACGAGAAACGTGTAAATGAAAGCCGAAATTCCGTTCAGAACGTTCCAGCCGGGAAAAGGGCCTACCTTTTTAGATTTTCCACCTTTTCCGGGCATTTTTCCGTGGACGAACTGACGAAACGTTTTCCATTTACTGCCGAACCGAAATTTCCGCAAATTTTGACTAAACGGAAAGTGCGCTTCATACTTGCGGCTGTTTAGCATTGTTTAGAACTAAAACGGCATTTTTACCCAACAATTCCGCGCGGCCAATGTTCAAGAAAATCGATATCTTTTCTGGTATACGAACTGCATATTTTAAGTGTAAATACTTTTCTTTATATACGCGCGAGCTTCTAGGATGCCTCGTCGAGATTTCGCCGCGGCAGTGGCAATAATGAAATTTTGTTATTACTGGCGTCTGTTCTCCACAGGTCAAAACAAATGACACAAAATGATTGTATATTCGGATGTCTAAGGTACAAGATAATCAGGAGTGCGGATTTTTTTGCGTCGGATTTTTGCCTTTTTGTATTGAAAAGAAACTAAAAGTTGTTTTTATCACAAATGGTTTATCAACTTTTACATAGAATGCCAATCCTATGTCTTACAATTTCGACCCTCTTCAAACTGACCACCCCCCGCTTAAAAGTTGTTTCCCCCCCCCCCCCCCTAGTAAAACCACCGTCCCCTCCGGGACCTTATAAACGATCCCTCCCTAAACCTACGTGCAAACGGACACAACATTGTTGGATGTTACGTGTTGGGTTACGTGTTGTGTGTTGTTGCGCAAAGTTTGAAACCGGTCAATCTTTTAGTCCGGTGGAAAGGGACGCAACTTTGTTAGCTAACAACTCCCAACATTGTTGGGGGTAATGTTGGGAGTTGTTGTGTCCGTTTGCATGTAGCTTGATACCGGTCAAACTTTTGAGCCAACATTTCTTTTGTTCCGTGATCGACGAAGCGCTTTGCAACAATGCTGGATCCGTTTGCACAGTTCTTCCAACATTTTTGGGGCCACGAACGCCCATTACGCATTTCTCCTTGGCGTATACAAAGTCTTATGGGTTGTATCCTTCCCATGATGCACTGCAGGTCTAAACATCGTTGGGAGTTGTTGCATCCGTTTGCACACCGCTGCCCACATGGACGCAACAACTCCCAACATTGTTGGCTGCACAATGTTGGGAGTTCTTGCGTCCATTTTCACGTAGCTTAAGCGTGTGAATCGTTTTATACCTAGTCCGTTTGCTACACCCTCGCCGTTATCTTCTAGTCCTTGTTTTATACGCGTTCCGCTCTTCCGCGTAAAGGCAGCATGGATTTTCTGTCAATGATACAATATCGTTCCTATGCTACTACTTATATAAGCTTGGCGAGACGCACGAAAATATTCCGAAAATAATGATAGTATATTTACGTTTTTAATTGATAGGATAAACCTTACTTTTCAAGGAGACTAAACTGTTCTGAAAGTGGTTCCATTGCAAATGGATGCAACATTGTTGGATGACTGGATTTTTAAAATTTAAGCATTTATTACGTCACCATTAACAAAGATATCAGAAAAAGATTACAACAGCTATTAAAAATCATGGATTTTATACAATAATTATATAAAATCCATGATTTTTAGACATCAATGTTATCATGGCAACGTAATGATATCATTTTTACTTGCCTTTGTATTTCTCGGTACCAGGCGTTTTTTTCGAAAATCGCTTAACCCTTTCACTGCCAGAGTGGATGATGGAGTTTGTGAGGTGGTTCTAACTTTATGGTGTGACCATTTAAATGAAATCTCTTGGGAAGCACTTTCATGTGGTGTTATTTGTTTTAAAAAAAAATTTACAAAATGAAATTTGGGATTTTTGTCGAATTTGCCTTTGGTCACATTTGGCAGTGAAAGGGCTAGGGGAGTTTATGCCCACCTTCGCTGCCTCAGTTATGGCAAAGTTGGAACAATTTCAATGAGAGCGTTTTGGAAATATTTTGGAACGAAGTTTTAAGGGTCATAAAAACAGTGAATAACCATGCTGTCGACATAATTGGCTAATATCGTTATGTAAAAAAAATGATGAGTTCTGGATTAGCAGTTTCATCTCATAATGGTTTGATTCCATTTGAAACTGTGTAAGAAAAAAGAGGGGGATTGCTTTGTACGATTTCGAGAAAGAAGAATTTGATTTGCCTGCATTCAGCTGCTTTTGTTACCATTTTGTATGCAATTTTGTCCACGCCTACAAATTTCGCGGTAATTTCTTTTCCCGCCCCTCGCACTGGCATCTCTTTTCGCGTGCTGCTCTCGCGTGACTTCTCGCGACTCCCCCAAATTTTACAGTTGTGTGCTCAGTGCCCTGGCCTTTGAAGAGAAGTGAGGCTGGCAGTGACCTTGGTTTGTACACTACAGCTGCCCTCGCACTGCATATTGTCGGGCAATAGTATTCTTGCTCGTTGTGTAGCTTTTTGAAATATGCCGATTTCATAATGAAGATGGTCTGTCACATATTTCATACAATAGGTGAGATAAATTCAGGAAACGCAAGGTTCCATGCACAGTTTCGGTTCGATTTACACAGCTTTGATCAAAACATTCTTAGTTTCGAGAATAGTTTATTCTAAACCATAAGAAAAGATTTAATTAGAATTTTAATTTTTCGCTATTTCTATTTCACTTTTTACATTCAGTTCATTTTATTTGCCGGAAAGTAAGCCTTAGAAATTAAAAGGACGTTTGATCAAATCACGCTCGCGCCATCATTACCTACCGATTCCTCGCGGCCCCCGTTCAAGCAAATCGAGATTTTTTCTATGTGACTGTATATTTCAACTGTAAGTACTTTCCTCAATGTACGCGCGAGTTACTAGAGTGCCCCCTCAGGGATTTCGCCTTCTGGGCGAAATCCCTGAGGGGGCAAAAAAAAAGGTTTGTAACAAAACAAGGTTACCGCCATCTATGCTCCCAAATTACTGACAATGACTAAACGGAACAAATGAAAAAATTTGCCAATAACGTACCGCTCGATGGATATCATTTGCTTTTCTGCAAGGGAAAAAACTTCTGTTTATATTATACCGAGAAACAGGCAAATGTTTTGAAGAACGTCTTCCTCCCTCTACGAGGAGGTAAGGATGTTAAAAATTTACAAACGTTTTTAATAAATATTAAACATTTATTGAAATCGGTCTTTGGATGATATAAAGAACTATGCAGATCTCAAAGGCTGTAACCTCGGCCATATGAACACCCTCTTCGATTTACATGATGAATTATTTTTATTATTCATTCAAAATATTTCTCCGTTTCTGATTGGCTAAAATCCCACGCATAATTCACATAATCAGCTATTGTCGACCAAATTTGGAAGAATTTGCCGTATTGAGCTGATGACGTTAATCGTACAGCAAAATTGACAGATAAGTGAATCGTTAACCGAGAAGACCTGGGGAGTTGAGTTGTTTTGGAAGTGAGAACAGAAATGACGGAACATTTCACTCGTTTCACCAGGAAGAAATAGGCGAACTATTGGCTAAAAAGCATAGCAAGAACAGCAAGAAGACAACTCAAAGGACGACATCTTTTATTTGGAGAATATTTGAGGAGCTGAAAAACCCTTTACCTTCTAAACTTGTTTTTAAACTAAGAATTATTTTGAATGAATAATAAAACAATATTATTAAATTCGGCCTTTGTGTTAGAAAAGAGGCTCTTCTTTATTAATTATTCTCCATTATTATATGATGCATCTGCCTGCATTTATAAACTATGTTGTTCCTTTAAATAAAAAAAAACTATTTTCAAATATGGTTCTTTCTATCTTTAAATTTAAGAGTTTATTTGTTATTACGTGACAATTTTCCTCTTCATTTTGGTTTGAAAATGAAAGATATAATAATATATTACTTTACACAAATAAAAATACAAAATACACAGATGAGAACTACGTGAGAAGCAATACGAGTCTTCTCACATTCAATAACATTATTACATCTCTATGTTATTACTTCTACCAGTAAGTTTAAGGTATCACGACAGCAATACGGCGGCAAAAACGTCGCTTAAAAAGTGACTTCTCGATCTATGAAACTTAGGCGCGATTATCCCAACTCGGTCACTATGTTTTATGTAGGTGAACTCTCCTGGAGTTGAATTCTTAAGAAAAATATCCAGGTTTACAAAGAGTAAGAGAGATTCGTCGACTTATGCTCACGTTGGCAGTCTTTACACTAGAGCTTAAGCTAAGAAATATTTCAAGACAAGTAAATTTTAAATTCTTCAAGTAAAAGAAAGCTTCACACCCAACCTATCTTTTTTACTTTAGGTTTACTAAAGCCTATTTTCCCACGCAACATAATTAAGATTGATTGACATGCTTCGCCTTTCTCAAAGCTTAGAAACCGCAAGTTCGCTAAGTCGGTTTTGAGGATGGTTTTCAAGTCCCTTGAAACTTTCTTGAATCGTTTCAAGTTTCCGACTTTAATGAGATACAAAGTAAAGTTACTTGAGATTTTACATCGGCCTTAATTCACACACGCATTTTTGGCTAAGTAAAACTTAGCCGCTCTTAAGTCTTAATTAATAGCCTAGTGTAAAGACAACCACGATAAAACGTGAAATTAGGCAATTCACCTCGTAGTCATGCATTGACGGCAAAGTAATGTACAAAGAAGCGTGATGCACGTACAGAGTTGTTGTTTTGCTAATCTCAACCACTTGCTTTTTGACGTTCTCGTTGGCGTTGCCGTAGTGGGATCTTAAACTCCCCAGTGTACATTACTGTGTTTGCCCACAGGAATTTTAATTACCAAACTACCGGTAATCAAAGAAACCTATAGTCTGATCTCAGTTTGCCCCCCCCCGATAACACAGCTCTGGGAGATAATCACATGCAGATGTAGCTAGATGTATCTCAAAATCTGTTTGTTTTCTCACTTCTGATCTATTTGAGGGCTCTCACTAAGATTTCAAGGTGCCAGTTACATGCAATTATTAGTAGGAGTGGGGGAACTGAACTGCTAGGAAGTTCCTTGGTTCATTAATCCTCTTGTTTTCTGTGAAAATTGGGAGGGGTTTTGCTCATAGAAGCTAAGGAAATCCCTGACCCCATCCCTTTAAGTGCCGCGTATTGTTTTAGGTATGTTTTTCTGTTCACTTTTGGTTCTTACTACGAGGGCCAAAGGCCTGTAAAGCTTTCTGTTAATAATTTTTATCAATGCATTTTAAGCATAATTATGCAAATTTTTGTTTAAAACCTATTTCATTAGTGCTATTTTCATTCCTCAAGACTACAAATGACTAGGGAAAAAATATTATTTTTACATGAAAAAACATAGCAGAGGTAGTCAGGTCCAGAAAAGAACTTACCATTAAAACATGATAGCTTTATGACATAGAACATTTACAAATTACAAAGTGGCTGAATCTACAACGTCTACACCTTCTCTGCGCCGTGCAAGATAATAATCCATGTTTGGGTGTATGAAAAAATAACCAATGCCACAGCCAGCAACAACAGCCAGGAACAACCAAACATTGTATGTCATGGCTACCAGCATCAGAACATATCCAACAATAAACCGAACTATGTACAGAAGCGTTTCCTTGAGGTGAGGAATGGCTTCAAATTTACTAAAAAAAAAAGAGAGAGAATTTTCCTAATTATACACTAGCATGAATTTATTCAAACCCAAAATCCATGCTAAAGTCAAGCAGGGACTGACAAGTTCATCAGTGTTATTATCTGTAAGAGTCACCCACATGAGTAAAGCTTTTACTACACCTCCTTACCTACTATTTATATGATATATGTATATGTATAATTGAAGGATCACAGAACAAAGGATATCCTTTTCATCTAAAGACTCGAGCACCTGGTAAACCATACCTGGATCCTCAGCAGGTACAAAATACAGGTTAAAGGCCACAGGTCACAAGTGCAGGTTAGAGTACAGGTCACCATGCTATGGTAAATTAACAACACTAATAGCATCTCCTAGACCTAATCACAATCCGAAATAGAGTTTTCGCTCAAGAGGAACCTGCTTATCTCAGTCATATATCAACAGAGCAGTGACCTGCACTTCTGACCCGTAACTTGAGACCTGTGTTTAGTACCTGCCACCTTATTCTGTGGCACGTACCTCTACATGCCTTACATATGGGAGTTATACCTACCCCATCCAAGAAAGAAATGAAGAAAAACCTTGCCAACACTGTTTAGGTGAGTCATCAAAAATGTACAAGCCATTTTTTATTATCATTTGATGGAAAAGTTTCTTCCTTTTCATGGGCAGAGAGCCCACCACATGACCTGCAAATAACTGCCTACAAATAATGGTTTGTTCATCCACCTGTGTTTGGTTGAAAATATTATTCTGCTTGTGTTTAATTGAAACCAAGCTTTTCTCCTTGCAATCACTTTTGCGTAAAAATGGTAGATCGATTCGCTGACCTTTCAGAGTTTAAAAAAACTTGGTGATATTGAATGATAAAACAATGAGCTCAGTTTCTTATCACAAAATATTGTGATTTGTCAGTGTCTCGCAGATCAATTATTGATCAATGATATTGATCTGCGCCTTAGGTTGCCACTAACAATCACAATATTTTGCTCAACCTCGTCCAATAATTTTTAAATATTAGCAGTTTAATTGTACCTGGCGTGTTCCTGTTTTAGCCGGCGAATCAGTGGAGTTCTTTCACTGTTAGCCTTGCATGGTTTTTGTTGGTTGAGCTTGTAAGACTTCAGAGTCTCAAACAGAATAGCTATTACAACTACTGCAATGCAGGATCCAGCCATTTCTGAAATTAGAGTAACATCTGGTAGTTTTGTACAGTTTTTGTAGTTTCTTTATTTTTTTACCTGCACTTTGAACAAAATTTATTGCAACCTAACAGAAATAATTTTTCGATTGACAGCAGTGTCGTTGTTTTTTGGCTATTTTCAAATAGCGCCTCCCTTTCAAGCTTCATTAAGGGGCTTTAAGTTAGGTTAATTATCCATCACGTTTTATGTGTTTGAGGACATGGAGAACAACATTAAGACCTGCAGGTGTAAAGGACCAGTTATTTCTGAATATATTTTTTATTGCGCATTTCGATCCATTAAGGGCAAGTAATACAGCTCCTCCCCCCTCTCTTGAAGGGTGGTATGCAAAAGTATTCTCCTAATAGAATTAAGGGAGAATCAGAAGAGGTGTTGTGAGTGTGAAAATTATTTAAGCCTAGAGACATATAAAAAGAGACCCTTTTTAAGAGCCAAGTATGATTAAAACTCAAGGGATACTTCTTTGAACTAAATTTAAGAGATCTTTTTGGTATTGAAAAATATTTGTAGGTTTTGTTTGTGTTAATAAGCTCTCATTGGAACTGCTACCCCCTCCCCTAGTCAAAGAATATACAGATTGTACCCCTGCTGTGCTTACTCACAAAATCTTTTCAAACACTTAATTAAAACAGAACATTTTGTATTTCAGCACAGCAATGTAAAATAGTGTCATTTCTTTTGCCTGATTTGATAAACGTCTGGTGAAAATATCAATATTGTTTTAATTACATTTACTAGTTAGCCTCAACAATGGTTAAAATTTTACAAATAATTTAGAGCTCATTGCTTACGTCCCACAGTTGATATTGTCCATCCTTTAAACAAAAGATTGGAAACAGAGTCTGAAGCAAAAAATGACATCTAAAGAGAAAAAATATTGTAGAGCAGATTATTACCAGTAGGAGTAATTGGGAGAGTAAAAGAGTGCATTTGACCTGCTTGTTTTCCTGTTGCAAAAGTACAGTGGAACCTTTATATTCAGGGGACACCCTGACATCTTGAATGGAGGTAGGGGCTGGGTATGTTAATAATTAACAAACAAAGAAAATATATTGTTTTTATTGCCCTCTGAAATCCACTTGGCAGCCATTATTTTAGACAGCTAATTAATGAATAAAAAAATCACGACTAACGTTTCTCTGCGATATTGTGTGTTATTAATTCCATGTTGTGAAAGCTGTCATTATTTATTGTGATCACTGTACACTTTAACTTAATATCAAGAAGCCATCTTCGAGGTCAGTCACATTTTGAGTACTATAAAAGTGCCCCCTGAATGGAGGTTTAATCTGGGTTTCAGTTAGGTCACAGAGAAGGTGCCCCTTTCCTCTAAATAAAGGTGTCCCTTCAATAAATAGAGGTAAAGGATACAAAGATTATGTGAACATTATTACGGGACCAAATTTTGCATCCCCTGAAAGGACGTGTCCCTTGAATAGAGGTGTCCCAAAGGAGAGCTGGTTCCACTGTGTAGAAAAAGTACCAGCCTTAATGTGGGGTGCACAGGCGTGTGAATTAAAAAAATATGCAAATAATTTGGAACTGTTTGGTCATTAAACCCATAGATGTCTGCTCTTATGGTAATTAAAATGATACTGTAAGAGCTTAACCTGAAAATTCAATGTCATTGCATTTAATTGACATTGCATAGAAATTATAATTGCAACAGTAAAGCAGATTTATCACTGTTTAAAGAACATGATCTCCAATGAAGCAGCAGGAAGTTAGGAAACTGAGTGAACAAAGTTTCGGGTGACCTTTTCCCAGACTACAATGACCCTAAATGGAGTCTGATTCATTCAGTTGGTCATTGGGCGATCGGTGGCTGCTCGGCGTTCGGCTAGAATTAAGGAGTAAAGCCGCATGCACAGCAAAGCTTGAAGTCCTTAAACATGTTTAAAGGCTGTTTCGTTAAAGTTGTTTCCTTTGAGCTAATATATGTTTACTTTGCAAATGAAATACATTTACAAAACATATTGAATTGCTGTTAGAACTGTGTTCCAGTTTTCCGTGTGTTTTTCATGTTCTTAGTAATACCTGCTTTAATTTAACATGTTGGTGTGAATTCAAGGGCATAACACTAATAATCGTGGCATTTCCCTCGAATAAATTTCAAAAACCCGTGAGAACATTGATTCCTATCGGGTGTCTAGAAAACGAACTAGACACCCATTCCTGTTCCTCTCGTTGTGTCGTTTGTCGCCATTTTCATTTATGTGACCGTTTCAAAGCAAGGTCGCTTGTCAGAATTTTACCCAGACTGGAGCTCGTGACTGTTCCAAGGTTATGAAACACCTACTCTGACAAAACCGAATATTCGACTAATGGCACCTTGAAGGTAAACATGGTACTTGACGAATTTTATCTGATTTGATATAAGCATACTTACACGCATGATGTCCACGATCCAGAGTTTTTAAAACAGGTTTTTAGGTTTGCCTTTGAGTTTCTCTTTTCAAATTCGCTGCATAGCATGACTTGAGGACCCGTCTTGAGGGCTGATAGGATTTCCGGGTCACGAGTAACCTGACATCAGGCCCAATTTTAGCGGTTCTCATTGTCTTTAACGGCTTTATACCGCCATTTACAAAGCGAAACGAAGATCTCAGGTTAGGTCACGAGTTCCTCTGAAACTGAAAACGGAATGCGATGATTTTCGCCGGGGGGGGAGGGGGGGCATACGCTATCCGCGCCGCAAACGGAATACAGAATCGTGATATGAATCAAGAAAATATACATAGAAAAGAAAAAACATATATAAGCTCTCCGTATGATTTTTTTGTAGATAGACGCTCTCATGTAATTCGTCTATTTCTTGACGCGAACTTATTAATTTTTATCACGAGTCTGTGTGTTAGCTCAACGTCGCAGAGCGCTGCACCGATACTAACCTGAGATCAGGCTCAATTTTCGTTTCGCTTTGTAAATAACATTCTGGCGGGCAAGGCGAAACTTTTAACGGTAGCCGTTAGAGATGATTGACAGGATGGTGTCTAAAAGTACACTGACGAGTGACCGCGAATGACTACGAGTGACCACGAGTGAGAATACATAAAAATATTTTTCTGACGTCACAATCATGTGATTATGATCTATTTACCACTATTTAAACGCAAATGAACCATTTCCAGCTTCTAAAATATGTAAGCAGGCGGCCCTGATCTGAAATAAGTTATATTTTTCTCCTTTTTTTTTGTTTTTTAAAGGGCGGGTACCGGACAACTATTCTTTCACCCGAACCCCTTATTCCTGTTTCCCGCCCTTTGACTTTAATGTTAACTCTGCCTCTTTGCGCTTCTGCCAAAAATATTTAATAGGAAATGTTTTCTAACTATTTCTACTTGTCCATCATTGAGAATCATGCGCTTTCCGCTTCCTGGTCTTTTTTTGCCTCCCAAACCGCTTTCTTGCTTTGTCGTTTTACTTAATATGCCGGTACCTGAAACATCGATCTAAATAACAAAATGAACGAAAGCCAAACACTGAAACAATATTATTGATCAAAAACCGTAAAAATTCCGAAAACAACCTCTCCGTTTAAAAGCCCCTTGCGAATAGAAACCCCCGACTAAAATCTAAATGGAGAAAATTAAAGCTTCCAGTAATAGGCCCCTTCCGTGTATATTAAAGGCCGTTAAAGAAGGCTTTGAAAAACATCAGTCCTGAATTGTCCTGAATATGTCAGAATGTTATAATTATGGTATTTTTATTTTTAAATTTTACATCTTTGCTTACATATGTAATACTTGATTACCCTGCTCCTGTTGAAACCGATCTATTAAAAGTAGGGAAAATTTATTTAGTGATTGAAAATAAAAGTTCGCCTCCCATAGTACTAAATAGCGGTCAGAAGTAAAAAAAAAATTACAGTTTTATGTAAAATTATGAGTGTTGGTTCAATTTCCCACGATACTGAAGTTGGCCAGATATTTGTGTGCACGTGCAAGTAACATCACGTTGCTTATAGTATCGTTATTTTAAGGGCTATAAACGGGTGTCATGATCTCCCCTCCCCCATCAAAAATCTCGTCTCCCCTATCCCCTTAGGAAGGCCTGATACTCAGGCTATTGGTACCGAAGCAAGTTGAGGGTATTGTGTGGAGCCAGATGTTATTTGACTTGTCAATAACTGCTTCGTTAGGAAACTATAGTGTATGCACCTAAATTAGTACTACTCTGCAGGGGCGGATCTAGCGGGAGGGTGCACGGGATGCGCACCCCCTTCCCCCCCCCCCCTGAGATGACCTGCGGTTTTCTAATACAACTGGTATTCTGCGAAAAAAAAAACTATGTGGTTTATTAGTGTTGAAATAGAGCAAGAGACGAGTGCACCCCTTTCTAAAAAAAAATCCAGGATCCGCCCCTGCTCTGAACGTTTCGGCAGAAATTTCAAATCAAAATGCGTATCGATGATGACGCGTGATGTGATGATATAAATTCGATGAATTCCGTAGTGGTACTTATCGTTCATTTTCTTGCGGATTTTTTGTTTGGATGTAACGGCCGAGAGGGCGAATGTCTGTTTATAATTCTTATCGTGGTGGGTAGGGAGCAGCCTTGACCAACCCCAATGGGGCAAGCATTCGAACTGTGCATAAGCAGGGTAATCGGCTCCTGGTATAAGGGAAACTCAGACGTATGAAAACAAAGTGATTGACCAGGCTGCGTCTGTAAAGTATGCAAGTGGTCCCTGGTTTATTTACAAGTGAAAAAGTTGCTTTGAAGCTTTTTGTTGACCCAATTTTTTTCTAATGCATTTTGTCGAGTCAGCATTTTTTTTTACTCGGGACGGTAACGAGAGTGGTTAAAAGTGGAAATGGCAGAACCGGAAGAAACGCGATAACATTTCGTAGCATATCATTTTGTGACGGGAAAATGCTGGGAAATGAGGGGGAATTGAAGGGTTTACACTATTTCCCCCGGTCCCAACTTGTCCGGGACCAGCCCTTGGTGAAAGTAAATAAAATTCCATGTTCTTTTTTACATTTGTAATTATTTAATTGGCAGAAATGTTCTATTTCCGGTTAAAGAGTTTTAAGTGACGTAATAATGGTGTCATTATAATAGAAAAATCATGTTTTGGTGAACTCTAACTCGTAGTCGCTCGTGTCGTGGTCACTCGTGGTCATTCGTGGTCATTCATGGTCATTCGTGGTCACTTGTGTGTACTTTTAGACACAGTCGTTAGAGAGAATGTATGAGAACCGCTAAAATTGGGCCTGATCTCAGGTTAGACCGATGGGGTTCTAATCCCGGCAAGCCTAGATTTTTTCTGGCTTTCTTTTCGCAACAGCAGAAGTTGTGTCTATTAATGCTATGATCTTCCTGCATTCAAATAAGATTTACATTGATGCATCTCTGATCTAGAAAGTTTAAGATAAAACTTTCTGAAGTGGACGAGGACGTGTGTGGTATGAATGAATCAAACCTTTGACATGCGTTTTGTCAAATATATGTCTGGGATCTTATGGTATAAAACATTGATATCGTGCATAAAAATTAGCCTGCCTGAATCAATATTTTTTTAGCATTTTTTTTTAAAGAATAAGGAATTTAGGAATACGAGATTTTATTCTTTTTAACTTGTTTCTTTTTAATATCAGAGACGGATAATTTTCTTTTGTCATGACTTAATTTAAAACACTGGACTGCCTGCAAGAGTTTCTGATCGCATCTGAGCCGCAAGGAATGTCAGTATTTGGCAAATCGTTATTGACACAGTGATTGTATTTTAAATTGTGATTTTAATAATTCTTAATATTGTATAGTGCTTAATTCTTACTTCAAATATTTCTGTAAATTATGTACATATTTTTAAAGTTGAATAAAGTTGTTGTTTATTGGAAAAAATTGAAAGAATATCATCGCAGCCAGTTATTGACTCAACTTTTGCAGTTACAGAAAGCCTGGAAAAATTCAGACTCCTACGGGATTGATTTCTTTACGCAACTACAAAAGTTGCTTTCATTCTCCACCCCACAGCTCCTATATATGATTTTCATTTTTTCATTATTTCAAGAGTTTTATAATTCAACTCCAGGAGCATACAAACAAGGTCTTTATACACTAAAAGACTGACTCGTTTTATTCATGAATAATACACCACACGTTGCCATGACATCGCTTTTAATGCCTAAGACTACGTTAAGAAAACTGTTAAGAAAAACTAAAACTACGTTAAGAAAAATGGACTCAAGAAGATTCTCCAACTGTTTTATGGCACACTGTTTGCATTATTTCACCACCTCGTTTTTGGTAAATTATTAGTTACATACATACTTACATACATACTTTATTGCATAGCTTCCCCTTGGGGGCTCTTTCGCCATACAGTTACACAATTAACGCTAATCCTTTCAGCCATTTCTAATTTTTCAAGTTAGCCCTGCGCCTTTACGCTGAACAGCAAATAAAAAAATACATTCAAAGTTACCTAATTTTGAAAACGGCTTTACAGGGCATGATAATAATTAACCTGTCATTCAATGGTTTGGCATATAATACGCGCGAACATTTTGCTAATTGTTAACGTCATTCTCACAGACAGAATCAGGATGTCTCTGAATACTCTTACCAAAAAATAGAAGCCAATTGCCAGATAATTTTTTTTGTAGTGGAATAATAAACCTCTTATTCGATGGTTTAGCATATAATACGAGCGGACATTTTGCTCATTGCTCGTATTTTTCCTCGCCCCTGCGGGGCTCGGAAAAAAACTACGCAACTCGCAAAATATCCGCACGTGTTATATGCTAAACCATCGAATAAGGTGTATGTATGTATGTATGTATAATAAAAGCCACGACGTGCCGTGATGTTTAAAAATAACTGGAGTGGACTAAAAAGTTTAAAACTGTTTTCAATCTGCATCAAGACATGAAGAGAAATCCATACAACAACTCCATTTCAAAATGAATATATTTAATAGAATGTGTCTTTTATGATACAAGAGCTTTTTCTATACACACATTTTTACAACTCTAAAATCTCTGCAAAATACTCTTCTTTCAAGATCGCACTGCATCATTTGCTCTCTTAGTGAGGTGTTTTTGTAGCACATGACTGTTTAAATCCCGTAATTATGGGCCCATTTTATTATCCAATATTAATACAGGCAACATAAAAGCGGTTTTTTTAACACCTTTTCATTGAAATACTCACTTATAGCTAGCCTTCCAAGTTTTTATTATGTATATAATTTGTTTCTTATTGTTAATTATTTTATTATTTGCACTTAACAGTGTTATAGGTTTACATTGACAGCTTTTTTTTTCATTAAGGTGATCTATTTTCTTGCAGTATAAAATATAGTATTAATTGTTATTTTTATTCTCTTTTATGTAGTCACACGCTAGAATTCTTTTCCAAGTGAAAAGAAAACAGACCCTGATCTCAGGTGTTTGGAGCCCGCAACTTTATAATGCATACATTTGAGAATCCACAAAACATAAACATTGCTAGTGTGACACGAGAGTACATGTACAAGTAGATGCATCTCAAAATCAGCAAAATAGACAAAAAATAGATGAAAAAAATTGGAACAAGGCCTTCCTATGCAAATCCTTCTTGAGTAACCCCAAAGTTAAGATATGGGTTAATAAACTCCAATTTGACAACCTTCAAATGAAATTTCTAGAGCAACTCTTTATGAACCCTGACAAAACAGCCCACATTTCGCAACGCCACTACTGGTTCTCCGTTGAAATTACATCGGAGAAATAAGCGCAGAAATTCCATACTGATGACTTGTTACTACCCAGATCTGGGTAGTACTTCTGATTGGATGAAAATTTGCTTCAACCAATCAGAAACACTAACTAGATCTCCCGGTGACACCTCATCAGTATGGAATTTTTGTGCTTGTTTCTCATTCCTCATTTTACAGGGAAACCAGTGCTTCTGATTGGCTGAAAATTTGCTTCAACCAGTCAGAGGCACTACCTAGATCTGGTTAGTGACACGTCATCAGTATGGATTTTCTGCACTCGTTTCTCAGACGTCACTTCAGGGGAAAACCAGCAGTGGTGGGGTTGCAAAATGTCAGCTGTTTTCTAAGGCTACTGATCTTTATGAAATGTCTACGCTGTAGCTTTCGATCCACAAATAAAATATCTTTTTCAATTTTGTTTTAGGGATTATCATTAGGGAAAGGATAAAGTATTTTATGGTTGTCCTTTTTTGAAAAGAATCCTATTATTGAGGCATAAGGATTATAGCCAAATTTGTTGTATTGTGCTGCGCGTTTGCAAACTTCAAGTGGGTTTTTCTGTTCCGTCAATCATTTGAGTTGGGTGGAGTTAATGCAAATCACAATTCAACACACTCGCTCAGCTTGGCCAGCAAAAACAAAACTGAGAATGACTTTAGACTGCTCAAGAATAGCGAAGCAAATCGCAATGATGAATGGCATTTTTGTCGAGGGCAGGAGGCAGACATGCATTGCTTTAATATTCTTCCAATGCAAGAGACAAGAATAAGAAAGTTCAGAAAATCTTGGAAGAAAACGTTTCAGTCGATTATTGCACGAAACAGGGCGATCACAGAAACAAAAACAAAGTGGATCGAAATGCAGCAATTAACATATGTCTCCTAAGAGGTCTGCTAAGAATATTGATGGACAAAAAACCCAAAATTCCTTCGTAGTTTGCAAAACGCACAGCTCGATACAACGAATTTGGCTATAAGTGATAATCAAATTAATTTCGGTAAATTTGAATGTATCTCCACCAGCAACTCATTAACTTACTTACAAAGTACTGGCACTTGAATATACAGTGAAGTCTCTGTTGATATAATAAATTGGATGTGAGCGTTCACTGCGTTGTCCAAGATAATACTCCATGTATGGGTGTACCAAAAAATAGCCAATGCCGCAACCACCAACAACAGCCAGGAACAACCAAACATTATACGTCATAGCTACCAGCATCAAAAAATATCCAATAATTAACTGAGCTATGAACAGAAGGGTTGTCTTGAGGTGAGAAATGGCTTGAAATGCACTAAGAAAAGAGAGAATTCATTAGTAGCATGAATTTATTTTTCAAAACCCAAAACCCAAAGTCAGTCTGTTCACTGTTGAGTGTCACCCACCTGAAGAAAAGGCCTCAGCGGGCTGGCCCTCACTAGCTCACTCATTTACACATACCAACATTTTCGGTCAAATATGTGAGATTTTTTGTCTTGTCTTGACAGGCATATATTTTCTAGAAACATCCCAGTAACTTCCGAAGATTTCCGATGATTTTCCTGAAGACTTACAAATGTTGTCAAAATGTTTGAATGTTTGAATGTTGTCAAAACAGGGGTGTTCCAAAAACTTTTGAGCATTTCCAAAGCTAGTGTTTTGTGATGCAGTTAAAGGACCTAAAGTCAACATGAAGTGGAAAATTTTGGGAGGAGATTGAACTGAATAATTTCCATTATTAAGGTGGCTGAACACAGTTTTGGCAGTTTGTGAGTATATGTCATTTGCCAAATCATGGCAAGAGAAAGGTTGCAGCCCACAAGCTAAAATTTGGCAAGAGAAAAATATACTGATGAGAGATTTTGATTGACAGGTAAAATGCGACGTTTTTGCAGTTCCCATGGCAACATGAATGATTGAATACAACCTTAAAATTTTACTTTTGTTCAGTTTATGTAAAATTTGCTCATTAGATTTTCCTATAAACTTTCACACAGCTTACTATAAGTAATCATTACCATCTAGAACTTATTTGACCAAATTTTAACAGACAGGTTTTTAGATAATCAGTAATATAATTGTACTGTAATTATTAAATGTGTCACAAAATTTCATCTGTTCAACTTCCATTTTAAAGTTCTCATTATTTAAAATACGATAAAAGTAAAAATTCTGCTAAATATCACAAAATTTTAATGAGTAGATTTTGAGAAATCACCTTCTGTGTACCATTGCTTTTTTCGCTGCCATGTTTGTTTGTCTAATTTAAAACACGCGCCATCGTGAGAGTTACCATTGACTGCCCACAAAACTGTGTTTAGCCACCTTATATCATGTGTTAAAGAACGTGTTATCTGGATTTGTGAGTCAGGCTTGAAGGATCACAGAATCAAAAAAAGGATGGGAGAAACCCACCCCTACTGGGGAAAAATTATCCCAATCAAACCAATAAAGACACAAAACCCTTGTAACTATTGTTAGCACAAAATTAATGTGAATAATCAAAAATAAAGATGAAATTTTAGCATCTTGTAACATATTTTGTACCTGGTGAGGTCTTGGTTTGGCCGTCTAATCAGTGGAGTTGTTTCACTGTTTTCCTTGTGTGGTTTTTGTTGGTTAGGCTTGTAAGACTTCAGAGTCTCAAAAAGAATAGCTATTAAAATTACTGCAATGCAGGATCCAGCCATTCCTGAAATTAGAACATTATGTTTTTATTTATTACTGGCATAATTTTGAATAATATAACTTAAGCGCCATAAGTAAGGCCCTGTTTTTTCTATGCACACAGCCAAACAGTTAATAACAATATTTCTTGGCATCAATGTGTACTTATTAAGGCACCATTAACTTTATATACCAGCATATATACAGTTATGTAGGTCTTATAAATGACAAATAATTCTTTATGATGTCTTCAAGATGAACTTTCTTCTACTTTAATGAACAATAATTATTTTGAAATATCTTTATGTATTCAAAGTCATTATCAGTATTTTAAACAAAAAATGTCTGGTGAAAGTATAATTACCAGTAAGGTAATTTTAATCAATTCATCCTGAACTGTCTGTGATAACCCATGTGAAACCATGTCCCTTGTAGCTCGTGATGTCATAGTTTTGACAGTCATGGACAACTTTGACATCTAATTTGTGCTGAGGGGAAAGATCTTTCAAACCACACCTAGTAAAACAGGCACAGGACGATCCAAGAAACTATGGAAAAGTGGACCTGAAAATTCCCTAAATTCCCCCACCCATCGATCTCCACTGCCTTCCATTTACATTTAATTCTGTAATCAAATCTAAACGTTTTCCCAACATCTTTTCCCACTGAGCTTAATGAAGCCTACCGGTAATAAAAACTAATGCTCTACATTAAAAAGAAAGAAATCAGGAAAGATAAGCAAAAGAAGAGAAGGGGGTAAAAACAAACGGTAACCCAAAACTATCTCCCCAAATTTTACCCTCTAGGCAAGCACGAACTTCAGGAGCTGATATTTAGCATCAGGATCAGAGGCTGCAAAGTGTTTGACCTCATGTAAACAACATTTTTGCCATAGATAGTTTGGATTTTTTTACCACAAAGTGGCCAGAAAAATGGCTAGACAAGCATCAAGATGTGTTTTTTGGGAAAAGTGAATTCTATGAAAAGCACTGCTTACCTCCAGCTGTTGATATTGTCCATCCTTTAAACAACAGATCTGAAACACTCTTTGAAGCAAAAAATGACATCTAGAGTGGAAAAAAATACCAGGAATTCATGTAGAGTAGATTAATAAAAATATGATATAAATATAGAGCATGCCAGAAGAGATCAGCGATAGCATCAATCAAATTTCTACGTAACCCTGATCTTCTGTCTCCCATAAATAATTATCAATAACCACACCTGCACAGTGACAAGAAACTCTTATGGAAATGATCTGATACAGTCACTTTCTATTGATTTAATTTAATAAAAAATGACCATATCAGGTCATTTCAATAGAACACGCTCTTGTGACATTATATTTTTTAAGACTCGTGGTAGTACTGCCCATGTATGCCAGCCACATATTTCTGCAAATAAAGTACATATGTACAATAAAACTTGTTTTTCTTTCTCATGGGAATTTTTAAGGTTCAGAAATTTGACATGGTGGGCATTAATTTTTGGTCCTGCAAATGTTTTGGGTTTTGATTTTTGCCCCCTTGCGATCATATCCATCACTTGAAATCTGAAGTACCCCCTTGGGTCAAGAAAATTGAACTTTAAACCATTTCGCCCTCGAAATTTTGCCCAAAAATGCATTTTGAACTAGAGCAGTTTTCTGGTCACTGTCATGCTATAAAGAGCTAAAATTTACCATAAAGCCATTTACAGGTCATATATACACTTCACAGCCTTCTGATCCAGATGCAAAATATTAGCTTGTGAAGTTCCGGCATGCACGGAAAGCAAAATTTTTGGCACAGGGAGACAGGGAGACTTTTCGCTTTCTCTCCTCCCCTCTTTTTTCAATTTTCTTGCCTCATTTTTTTTTTCTTTTGCTGGGCATTTAGTAGGCTTCATTTTTGAGGGAATAGTTTTTAGAAAAGCTTTTAGTATCTTAGGATTAGAAGAATGGAAAGGTAGGTGGATAGTGGAACAGAATTTTCATGAAAAATTTCGGGTCAATGCTACAAGGTTTTTTGCCTTTTCTCCAGTGTCCTTGACTGAATTATGCTCATTCTGGTATGGTTTGAAAGATCTCTTCACTGTACACAAGTTAGCAGACAAAGTTGTCCTTGACCATTAAAACTGATGACGTCACAAGTGGTAGAGGGTAGGTGCATGTGCACGGACAGTGTTTTTATTGGTGGCTCAAGGGCGAATTGCCTTTTGCCGATTTTTTTCACCTGATTTCACATTAAATGGCCAGGTTTCGCTGTTTTGTGCTGGAAAATGGATTTTTCACAAAAAGCTTGGTACTTTACTTTGCCCATTCGCCTTTGGAAATTTTGCTGAAAAACATATTTTGAAGCTACCATCGGCAATAAAATTACTTGAGACACTTTGCCCTAAAGGGCCTTTTTGACATTTTACTGACTTCCAAATGGGAAAATAAAGCTTTTCCTCTTCCATGTAATGTTGTGCTGCCATTTGAGCTACCAATAGAAAACAACAAAAACTTTTGTTCTCTGTAGTTACCCTATTTGCACAAGTTAGCAGACAAAATTGTCCTTGTTCATTAAAACTGATGATCTTACAAGTGGTAGAAGGGACGTGGATCTGCACGGGCAGTTATGGGCAGCTGCATGGGCATTGACGGTTTCCCCGCCGATAGATCAAAGTTTCAGCTCCATACTATGGCCCAATTATTTTCACGCAAACTGGGCTAAATCCAGCAGCCGAAATAGTGCTAAATATGCTTTTCATTACACCTTTAATGCCACACAATACGCAA
The DNA here is from genome assembly GCF_958299795.1 of Porites lutea. Classification (NCBI taxonomy): domain Eukaryota; kingdom Metazoa; phylum Cnidaria; class Anthozoa; order Scleractinia; family Poritidae; genus Porites; species Porites lutea. Next base: position 36,716,108 of record NC_133205.1, read on the forward strand.
AAAAGAAGAACAAGAAAAGAAAGAACAAAGTAGGGACTTTCATGACGATATCCACAGTAGGTCACCCACCCCGCCAGACAGCGACCACCCAAAATGCAAACATTTAGTGGTCCCTACAGGAGGTGGTTACTTAGGAGAATCGACCCACAACCGGGGGTCTCTTCCAAGAAGAGGTCCCTACACACCTACATTTTGGAAGAGGATATTGCATGCAAATTCTAAGTACTGATATGTGTAGATTCATGCTGTCAGTGAACATTCTTCGTACACTGTGAGGCCAGGAGCGGTAGTACAAACAGCAAACAAAGAGATCAGGCCATGTGGTTTACCAAAGAATAAAAACAATGGAAAATTATAAAACCGTCAGCACAAAAAAGGTTCGATGTCGCTTACAAGAGACGGTCGTCTACGAGAGATTCCATTAAATTATGGGTCTTTGACTAGGAAAATCTGGGTACTTTGATAGGTGGTCACTGATAAAGTACGGGGCACCCAACGAGAATACAGTTCAAAACCACTTTAACATTGTTAAACGTATTTTAGTATTTAAACGGTAGATACAGGCATATTTTTATCCCCTAAAAATTTTTCATCTGTTCGGATTTCCTAGCTGAAAGTCTAGTGATCCGGAAATTATGGGGATTAAAACTTACCTTTTCGAAAATTTTAGCCAAAAAAAAAGGCTCCCGAAAATTCCAGGTGACATTTTCAGGGTAAAACTTCGTTAAAAATGCGCAGTTATACCATTCTCTAGATGTTCGAAAATCCTAGGAGAGGCAGGAAAGTAAGAAATTTTACAACAAATGTTCCGAAAATTCTAGATCTCAAATCGTCTTCCGAACAGATATTTTCCGAAAATTGACGTTGGGTGCCCCTGACAGTAGGAGGTAGTCGTACTTAAAGGTTCAACTGTGTACAAGCTTACTTAACGGGGGGTGACAGCTCTAACAAGGGTTGTTTCGGGAGAAAAACAAATTTATTCCGGGAATCTGGAGATTTTGCCGGGAATCGGGAAACCTGGGAAATTTTTAGGGAAATATGAGATATTTTCGGGACATTGAGCAAAGATTTGATATTACATGTTATCAAACAATATATATACAGTGATATGCACCCAGTGTATGCGCTGTATTCTATGTATTTTGACACTTGAAAACGGCTGAACTCCCCATGATATGAAAAGACCAATCAGCAATGTTTCCAACTAAAATAGCATGAAGTTCAAGTGCGATTGACCACGTGCAATCCCCAGCGGATTGACACAAGAACCGTACCAGTGCAAAGAACATACTATCAGTTCACACCAGATCCCATCATTCATTAGTTCAAGGGTATTTTTACGCTGCACGTTAACGACTTTTAAGAGCACATTACAGTGATTGCATACTGGAAAACTTGAAAGAAGTACGTAAGAAGTATGTAAGAGAAAAACGAAACTCATTTAACCTTGTTAAACACAAATGAGGCCACAAAAAGTGGTATGTCTTTGAAGACTCTTTAATCACCCTGATCTCGTTGGGGTCCTTCCAATTTTGCTGGAAAATCCCGAATCCCGATCAATATGCGTTCGGGATAGGAAAATTTCAGATTTCGACAGTTGTTCTGAAATTTTCAAATGAATTCTTATGATACTCATACAACGACACCACACAGAGTGTACTTAGCTGAAAGTGATATCCAGAGCAATTTCAAAAACTGCACAACTTGTATAAAATAAAATTGACAACTTCTACGCGAAGTCACGCAATAAAAATAAGCATAAAAAGGACAATTGATTTAGAGAACATTTTAGACAGAATTTGTCCTCTCAGAAGACTAGAAATGGCGTTTCAGAACACCAAGATTTCAAAATTTTCTGGGGGAGCATGCCCCCAGACCCCTCAAGTGGTTGGCCCCTTCACTGCTCGCCTGATTCATTGGTGATTAAAAAACAAAAAACACGATTTTATATACGCAAAAAGTTTGACAGTCTTTCTGTGTTACCATGATACCCTCTAAACGAAAAAATAACTAAGATTAGATAGTTAACAAGTTACATAATTAAAAAGAAGCTGCAAAAAAAATCTCTAATCAAAATTTTAATTTTAATTGTTAAAACAATTTTGGGAAGTTAAACATTTGTAGGGAATGCCACCGAAAAATTCGGGAGAGTCGACGAAATTTCCGGGAGGACATGAGGTTATTCATAGGACTGCCCAAACAGCCTTTGTTAGAGTTGTCACCCCCCGTTTACTTACATGCATGACGTCCAATTTCCAATGTTTTTAACTCTCTCTTTTTGATTTCGCTGCTTTTCATAGCATGAGCAAAAGTTGAGGGTACTGTTCAAGGAAACAATAGTGGTATTGGTGACATACCCAAGTCACGAATTCCCCTAACACTGAAACAGAATGCATCGCGCTTCACGATTGATTTTCTGTTGACTGCAAGAATTGTAAGGCGTTCCACGAAGTCACTCGTCCCAGTCTTATCGGAGTGGGTTGACTCACTTCGGTAGAGTTTTGGTGGTAGTCTGCGTTGCTGGCGGGGTTTTTTTTAGTGCGTTTTTCATTTGTGGTTCGTATAGGGTTCATATAAGCATGATTAAAAGAGGTTCGCAAAGAAAGAGATACAGTCGCGCGATAGCTGAACCGAAGACGAAAAAGAAAGTGATGGGGGAGGGGGTGAGGGAAGAAGGCGGAAAGAAATGCCGTTTGTGCGAAGGACTCTAAACAAAGAGCGAGACAGAGGGAAACAGCTTGGAGTGTACGTGATGAGGAAGAAGTGTACTCCAGCCAGGACTACCATTTTGCGATAAGAATGTAGATGAGCCAGTCGAACCACCCTGTTAAAGATGTTTTAATAAGATGATTTTCTAGATTTTTCTAGATTCATGAATGCTTGCGGATTTATTTCATTGCGAATGATCGGATTTAAAAAATGCACTTTTTTGATGCACTTTATTTGAATGTCAAAGTATTTTGCTCAAAAGTACTAACTGGGGACACTCAGAATCAGGGTTGTCAACAACTGGCCCACGTCTTCAAATATTAGGGAGCTTCAGCGACAACGACGGCGACAGCAACGAAAACGTCACTTAAAAAGTGAAGTCGCGCTTCATCAAACTTTATCGCGCTTATTCCATCTCGTTCAGTTCGTTAAATATTGGCAATTTGTTGGGGGGAGTTTAATTCTAAAAGACTGTATCGAAGTTCAGGGAAAGAAAAATAAAGTTGTTGTCTTGTGTTCACGTTTTCATATCGCACTCGTACAATGACGGCAAAGAAATGTACAAAAAAGCGTGATACACGTGCCGAGTTGTTGTTTTGCCAATCTTAACCCACTGCTTTTTGGTCGTTCTCGTTGACTTCGCCGTCGTCGTTGCTGAAGCCCCCTATTGAGAATTGATAGGGAACTAAGAGAAGAGATAAAAGATGACGTCAAAACACACGGCACATGACGTCATTTGTGCAAAAAATACTCGTTAACTCTGATCGCCACTAATTTGCGGTGACACAAAACGCACGGGAAACGTGATGTTGTTGGCATAGTAAGATTTGACCTGCGGGTTGGTTTACTTCCCACCAATCACATTGTTATCAAGTTACAATTGCATACCCGAGTTTATGAGGAAGCGTTCGATGTTAGCATTAAAATCGCTCAAACAACGCAAAATAGTTGAAATTTTAACATTGTCGGAAAGTCGAGTCTACTGAATTGAAGAAAGTGCAAACTTCGGCGATTATTCGGGAGATTTCGTACTCTTATCTGTAGACTTGCTCACAAGTCGAGCTTTTGAGCGCGTAGCGCGACAGTGAGCGCGAAGCGCGATCGTACAAGCGCCGAGCGCGAAGTGCGAGCGAACGAGCGAAAGCTCGTCGTTCGTGCCGCGTCCTACCACACCAGACAAGAAAACTATGCGAACGACTTTGAGAAATTCTATCTTATCTGAAGACCGCGAGATACGTTCCAAAATCTGGGGTCTCCCGGATTATCCGGGACAGCACTGACTATTTTTACGTCTCCTACTGGAGACGGGAACCGCCATTTTACGTGTTCATCCAAGCCACTTGAAGGTCCAGCCGCTTGCAATGCAAAGGGAGTACCTTAATTTCGCAGTTATTGTAAGACCCTGAGTATTGGTCCGGCCCCGGGAATTCGAACCCCGGCCTCCCGCTCTGTAGACTCTCGTGCAGTCTACCCTCCCTGCTGTCAAGCGCTCTACCAGCTGTAATCCTGTTGCGGTAAATTTGCAGTTAGTTTACTAAAGACGTATTCAGATTCCCAACCGTTTACACACTTCGAAGATAAATCCAGGGAGATTAAGCAACGGCAACAACGAGAACTTCATAAAAGCAATAGATACATTCCTAATTGCTATCCGTGCACGACCACGGCGTTGCTCGAAGGGGGAGTATATATATTAACATTATATGGAGGAAGTAACCACGCAACGACGAATTTTTGCTGGGTAAGGAGTTCAACTCCAGGGAAACTCAACTATATTTGCTATTTTGAGCGTGTCGGGACAGAGACGAATAAGTTTGAAAAATGCGAATTCATTTTTATATTGACTCGCCGTCTTCATTTTTGTTGGCTTTTACACATTATGCTTGGCTTTTTCGAGCATTTTAGTGATGCCAGAGGGCTCAGCATTATTTGAAAAATTTAATGACATTTTCCCAGAATTTATGTTGCAGAGAAATAAAATACAAATAAAATTGAGAGAAAATAAAGACTTAAAGTTGAATTGAAAAAAAAAAAATTGATAATACAAAGCTCCGTATGGTGAGCATCGTCGGAGTATTTTAGTAACCGTTTGGGGGTTGACCAAGCATTTTTGTTGGAAAAATGGAGAATCAAGGTGAGGCATTTTATACTATAGTAGGAAAACAAAAGTATGATGTACAAAAGACTGCGTGGTTGCTAAAGCGCCCTATATTCATGAAGACGTTTTCATTCTACGACGGAAGGTGTTAGTCATTCACAAAGCTCGTTCATAGTCCTTTAAACCTGACAAAGGTGTTAAACTTTAAATAGTAACTTTTCTCACATAGATGATAAAATCTTGACGCAGATAATAAATTATAATCTGTAGTAAAAACGTAGTCCGCCTCTGCTCGTAGGGTTTCATCCGTTCTTTTTGCAAGTGGCAAGTGGCTTCGTCGATTGCTTGTGCCTCCAAGGCACCACAAGAGACCGTCGGAGGTTTCTGCAAGAATATTTTCGGCTCGCCGTTTGCTAGAGTCCCTTAATACAACTGCAAATGGCCTATAGAGAGGTTAACCCTGAGAATAATTGTACAGACGCTAGAGAACTTGGAGACAAACAACAACAACAACAACAAAACTACATCACGATATGCTGTAGATTGATCTGAGTAATAGGCCATAGATTGCACGATGGCGTCATCTTACTATTACGATCAGAATTCTTTTCGTTTTTCTTTTCATATTTAAATTTGGAAGCCCCAGTGAGGTTTAAATGACAAAAGCCTTAGTGTGCACAAGAAACTTGCAAAACCCTCAAGGATCCTGGTCATTGTAGCAAAATGACGCCATCGTGTAAATGGCTATTGCACTCTTTTTCAATATTTCAAGTCAAGTTACGTCCACTGATTTTTTTAACTCAGTCTTTCCTCCTAAACATCGAACTTTAGACTATCTTTTGTGTATACAATGAAGGTAGCAAGAAGAAGCAGATAAAACAGTAACTGATAAACCTGGACTTCACATAATTAATTGTAAGACGTTGTAAACTAACAGAAACACTGAGTTTCTGCGGGGGCATTGGTAAATACACGATTGTACATTGGCACCCTAGCTTGTGTTTGCTTAGGTTCCTACAAGATTTTGAATTGCTCGCAAAAAAGTTAGATGCGAAAAGTCTTAACATTAATTACAAAATGTAGTTCAGAATATTTCGGTCTAAAGAATGGACACGCTTCTCGGTCATGCGCTGTGGCTTCGAACGGAAAGAGTCGGCTGACTCTCCACAGCAGCATTCATCACAACTGATTCTTCAGACGTAGATGAACTTTCACCGGGAATTATTTCCGTGGGTGAAATCTTCCCGAGTTTCGCTTGTTCCTGGATTCTGCTGAACTTTGATCCTATGATTGGCAGCAGTGGTGTTATAACGATTGCTCCAAATATGACGCAAAGTGCTCCAGATATTTTACCTGCTGTAATAAGGAGTATTTGAATTATATAAGATCAAGGTCAGAATGCATCACTGTCAACTCAGTTAACTTCATAGCTATGAAACGAACAGTAGGTCCATAATTCCTAAGTTGCATAGTAGAAACTGTGTTGGGTTTTGTTAGCCTGCATAACAGGCGCTTTATGAGCCAAACGAGGTGAACGCGGCATTCTACGCGAATCATAGGAATCCCCTCGACTCGCACTTCACGCAAAATGCGGCGTTTGCCTCGCTTGGCTCATAAAGCGCAGGTTCTATCGGTGCAATGTCTACGATCAGATTTCAATGGGTCCACTCGGTATATTTTTGCCTATCAGGTCTTCTATAGATCCTCTGAGTACGTTCTGAGGCATAATCGTTTGCAGTCCTTTGCAGTTAATGTTCATAAGTTATCCATGCTTCCCTACTAACAGAGGCCTCTCTCGCGGCTAAAGAAAAATGAGAACAGAGAGAAAGAACTCTGACGGCCCCCTTACTATCACACGCACGCTCTCAGCGTCAGCCTGTGTACAGCCACCCCCTCATTTCCTAAACTCTTGCAACCACGTCCCCAGGGTCTTCTCTTTTCATATCGGAAAACGAGAAGATCTTGGGAGACGAGGTTGAAACAGCAAGTAGTGCTTTAGTGACGTGCGACACAACTGTGAACTCAGAATTTCTTCTTCGCAAAACGTGTGAAATATTCTGTTGCGCCGTCCTGACGAGCCCCAAAAAGGGCGAAACGGCTGTCTACGGCTACGATTCCGCTCTGTTTTTGGTTCTTTCGGTGTCGTGTTGATGTCTTGCAAAGTTATTTTTCACGTAGTACGATCAGCTTTGCAGAATTCAGTGTGAAATATTCCGCCATTTTCTCCAACTCTACCAAAACAACTGAGCTAATGCAACCTCGTTCCTAGTCTATCTCGGTTGGCGACTCTTTTTCTGCCAATGACCTGTACTATTATTGACGTAATTTTCCCGGATAACCCAAACGTCTGCCAAATTGGTCAACACTAGCTTGCACCAGAGGCAAAACTCGAAGCAGGCTGGTCAACGCTAGCTGGTTATGAAGAATTAGCCGGGGATGTTGAGCCAATCAGAAATGGAGAAATATTTTAAGTGAATAATAATGCATGTTTATGCAAGCATATTTATCCACAGATTTAGTGTAGAGAGAAAACTAAAAATAGTTGCAACTTACCAATGGTGACAGGAACCATATCTCCATACCCAACGCTACTCATTGTCACAACAGCCCACCAGCAGGCTGCAGGAATACTCACAAAGTTGGTTCCTTGGTTTTCCTGTTCAAAGTAATAACTGCAACTTGCAAAAACAACCGTGGTCATAAGGATCAAGAAAGCCAAAGTCAAAATATCACTGATGCATTCCCGTATGGTCTGGACAAATATCTGAGCAGCGGAGCTGTAACGGTAAATTTTTACAAAACGGAGTAAACGCAAAAGACGGAACACGCGCAAAACGTAGGCGGATTGTACTGAAGATGGAAGAGTGGAAACTAAGATGGTAACGTAAAACGGCAGGACGGCAAGAAGGTCAAAAGCGTTGAGAAGGTTCCGGAAAAATCGCAGCTTATCAGGAGAGGCTGCGAAACGGATTAGCACTTCTAACGTAAAACAGGCAACGCAGAATGCCTCGATAATGAAGAGTTTTTGTAGTTTGCTCGATGAAGTGTAGTTTGCCTCTTTATGATCACTATGGAGCTGTTTGTTGTAGAGAGTCTTGTTTACCGTCTCGTTTTCAGGTATCACGTTCCTCGAAACGGGCGACATATTTGCGTCGCTAAACTCTGGAAGGGTTTCAATGCACAGTAAAATGACAGACAAAATAATCAATAGTAAAAGAAGCAAGTTAACAATGCGAGCGACAATATTAGCCCCGGGATTTTCAAAGAGTTCCCATACCATTCTTTGGTATCGGTTACTTGGGCGTATACTACGTTTAGGCCTGCGAACTGTTGTGTCTTTCGATAGGTACTCCGTGAGACCAAAAAATTGCATTTCTCTCGTCAAAATTTCGTGGGGAATATGCTCAGGTTGGAGAAACTCGCCAGCGGTTTGGTAAAAATGGTACACACTTTCAAATGCGATTCGGTTTCTGTCAAAGAAAAGTTCGTCCTTATCTTCGTCGTAGAAAAACGCCCTTCGTCTTGATTGAGCGAGCAGACTTTTCGGGAATTTCAACAGCCTGGAGTACGTTAGCTCGTATTTTTTCCCACTAACGTTGATTTTTATCCTCTCTGTGCTTTTCCCTGGAACGGCAACATAGCTTATCCTTGCACTCCGACGAGATATCAAACCGTCGCTTTTATCTCGTAAAAGAGGAGATCCTGTATCGGACCAAGATCTTCGTCGTGAACTAGAAGAAACAATCATGAGTTCCCCAGCGACTGCAGCAGTTGACAATTCTGTCAGCATTGTAACGAAATCAAATATAGAAGCGTAACAGTCGACTTCCACGAAAAACCTCTCAGCTCTCTTGCTTGCTTTATTTGCATGGTGTTCAGTGCTTGGTCAAATTTTATATAGGTATATTCTATAAGCCAAATTTGTAAAAAAAACAAGTGCGTTAAGCGATAAACGCACCTAAGTTCATTCACTAACAATTCTTTTTTACATCAGAATACAAGCAGAACGGTTGAACAAACGAGTGTCTCGATTATCTGTCAATATCTTGTGTCAATAGGTTTATTCAGGGAAATCCTATCAACCTAAACTTTGAATAGTAACAAATGGCCCACTCTTGCGTAAGACAAACTATTCCTGCACTTTGCTGTGTAAATACACTTGCCCTGAAACACTTTCTTTTGACGACAAAGGCTGAAAACGAGAGAGTCATTTTTGCAAAGAAATCTTTGTCAACCGAGTCATTGCAGTTTTAACCACTTAAATCATCGTTGAAACGAGATTTGAAGACCAGATGCCTGTTTATTGCAAGATGGGAAAAAAGTGTAAAATGCGCTCACATGATAGATTCGGTAAATTTGCGATAAGAAGCGGACTATAAAAATTATCAAGATATACAACATTATCAAGGTTTGCATGCATATTCAACAGTGATAGAAATCAGATGATGTTTCTATCTGTGAACTTTTGAGTCGACTCGTCGCGTGTTCTTTTTAAGTTTCGGTGCGTATCCGTCGTATAAATTCAATAAATGCAATCTCTTTTCAAATGAATGCGGTAGTTCTAACTCATACGTCAACAATTTCTTTAGGTGAAAGCCGTATGTAAATATAAGCAACAAAATGTTAACAAGACTTTTTAATTTTTTAAATAATCAGTAATACTTAAAATTAAAAAGAACTTTATTTTCAAATTTATTGTTTCTTTTCAACATATTTACTCAACCGGAGGGACTGGATTTGAAGGGGTTGCTTTGGTGGCTCAAAGGAAAGGTGTTTGCAGTATTGAGTGTGAAAAAACTAAAAAAAAGCTGAAGAAATGTAGAATGAATTGCAGGCATTAGTTTAAATAAGGGAAGTGTCTGTCCTATTGTCCGTTAAGGGGACTGATACTAAGGTAGGCGTGGAACTCTCGGGGCCGAAATATCAACGCCACAAAAACTGATGAAGTCCGCTCAAACAAATGATGTTTGTGTAGCTGGAAATTTCTTCCTGAAAGCGCGCGCTCTCATTGGTTAAATAGTTACTTCGAGGTCACATGACATCTAGTCTCAATATTTCCCTCGGGGCATTGAGATTTGAGGGAAACAAAATTAACTGTTTCCGTCCGGACCAGTGCTTTGAACTTATAACGTGGTTTGAAATAAGAAAAAAGGATAAAAAGGGAAAAAATTACAAGTTGCTATAAACGAAAACTTGACACATAAAGAAATAACAAAACTGCGACAAAACGACGACTGTGACTGACACTTACATTCATTGTTATGGCCAGAGAAAAGCTGAATGGGAGCGGTCTCTGCCGCGTAAAACGCGAGCAAACGTAGAAAATGAATAGAACTGCGCCGCACGGAAGAGAACTGCCCTTAGCGCGGAACAAAATAAACTACCTGAAACTTGTACTGTAGAACTGCGTTGCCGAAATAAGTACGGTGGAATGTGCAGAAAAGAAAACTAACAAAGGTGCTAATGAAGATGAAAAAGCAAAGAGACGCTTACGAGGAGGCAGAAACAGACAGAAAGAACTTAACATCTAAACGAAAAAAAAAGAAGAAGCGAATTATGAAAAAAATGTCACGCTTGGATCTTAGAGGCCCATGGCATTGATCCCCGCGCATTTTGATTTGTTCCATACATTTCGATACATTGTTCATTTTCTCGTTAGATTTTCTCTTGTCTCATCAATTTCAATCGCTTTAAAAAGCGAAAAACGTTCCGTCGTCCAATTCTACAGCAAAGTGTAACTTATAGCGGAACAACACAGTTACAAACTATATCCAATTAAATACGAAAACAGCTTAGCAGAAATTATATCCTTTGGTGTTTGACATACAGTAGATCCCTTTTCCTCCTTGGTAGAACGGCCTGATAACTCGAACTACCCGCTAACTCGAACTAAGTCCAAATTCCCTTGGATTTCACCCCACTTTTCAGTCATTTTTACGCTGTTAACTCGAACTCGGATAACTCAAATTTCCCGCTAACTCGAACTAAATTTCATTTCCCTTCATCAAAAATTCACTGAAATTTACCCCAATGACTCGAATTCTCGTTCTTGTAACTCCACTCGGATACCAGCCGTTAAAAGCACTAAAATACTGGTCAACACTAAAATTGGTGCAACGAACAGATCATATTTATAATTTAAAAAGGCCTAATATACCTTAAGTTTTAAAATTTGACCTGCACCATTCACTGAAGTGCTGAAAAATCAGTCACTATCAATTCTTGATGTGGCAAATTGAATTTTGCAATTGACCCCATTAACTCGAACCCTCGCTAACTCGAACTGGTTTTCGCTTCCCTTCACAGTTCGGATGACTGGGGTTCCACTGTGCCTACTTTTATGGAACTACCCCTCTCCCCCGGAATATCAGTGCCTTCTTAAAACACTTGTTTATGGGCTTGGACAGGAGCCGATTACTCCTGGCTTGGAATTAGAACTGACGGCTGAGCATTCACGATCTTGTGACCAAGATGAGTTATAATTTTATCACAGTTGGATTTGTCAGTGTTTATGTCATGATCCAAAATATTGCTTCTTCTAAAGTCTGGTTTCTGTTCTGCGACGCTTTGCTACATAATCGAAAGCTTGCTACAAAAGACGTATTCAGGCAGTCCTAAGACCACTGACAAATAATGTTGCCATTTATTTTAGCGATTGCAAATATGTCATGTCTGTTTGTCTCGAAACAAAGGCCAATGCAGCAAAGCATATGCCTTCCGCGTCAGTGACGCAGATCGGTCGCCAATATCATTGGCAGTTGGCTTGTGTGGTTGGCGTTTGGGAGAATTTGATTGCTTTAACAAGGCAACAGGCGATAATAGGAGCCGATGCTTGATTCAAACTTATACTGGGAAGCATACCTGAGGCTAACCAAGAACTGAAATAGCCGCCCCGTCAATCAAGCTTCAATCAGGCTCTATTTTCGTATTGATTTAGGGCAAATGGGGAGCAAGGCGAAACAACAAAGGCCCAATTTTAGCACCAATGCGTAACTGAAGATGTACTGATCACGAGTTTCGAAAGTCTTCTAAACTTTGGGTTGAAGTAACTGTTCAGATAACTTCTAGTCGTCCTGAAAGCAATTAATTTTACGAGGGGCCTTTTGAAAATGATTATGCTCGGAAGCGTGAGTGTTGTCTTAGAGATTCCAAAAAGGTACAAACTGACAAGTCCGTGTTGCCATTAGCCTCCCACGCGGACGAACCCCTAAGATCGTCTGCGTGGGAGGTTATCTTGCCATAAATGATAGTTAAGACTAATAGCAGAGGTAAACCTCAAAAGTGATATGACTTTGTCGAAGTTTTCTTACTTACCTAGTTTTCCAAATCATTTTTTTTTCAATCGAACCCGGTATTGAAAATTCACATGATCGGTTTTTAATTGCGATACGTTTTCTCCTGATTGAATTTGTTGAAGAGGTTGTTGTAAAGCGTTGTTTCACAGGGAATGGGACAAAACAGTGGCAGATCCTAACGGGGGGGAGGGGTCATCCAGACCCTGAGATAAGGGAGGGGGGGCGGTCTCAAAAATTTTTTCCGCAATTCTTGCTTCAGTTTGGTCTAAAAATAAGGGGGGGGGGGGTTGCAAGGCCCCCCAGGCCCCTCTCCTGGATCTGCCACTGCGGAAAAAAGATGACATTTTTAATCCCTCTCCTCCGCCACGGGCCTTTTCTAAAAATTATTATATGGAATTGGAGAGGGAGCCTCTGCGGATGACAGAATTATTTACACCATAATTAAAAGCATGATAAACATCTAAGATAGCAGTTTGCAATTCATAAAATGCCCTAGTATACCAGACTAATCTTGTTGCCATGGATAAGGGACAACAAAACTGGATCTAGTATTTTATGCATACTTCTCATATCAATCAAATCTATATAAAGACATATCTTCTTAAAGTTAGGTTACCAGGGGATGTGAACCTTTCTGAAAAAACTGAATTCGATATCAGTGTTAGTTCCTTTTTCGGATGATAACATTGAATAGAACGCCAGATACAAAAGCACTGTTTCAGCTAAAACGGAATATCCGGTAATTATTTAATTTAACGATATTATCTTTTGTGCCCTCAGTTGCGAAAGAAGGGGGTTCCGTCAGAAAACTGCAGATAAGCAAACGAAAGGGAGAACATGAAACAAATAGAATGGTTGACTGCACCATTTTTTTATATTACTAACGGCATGATATGAAATGGTCTTTTCTCATTGGTGGCACTCAAGAATAGAGTCACTAGATAACGTATCTCCCTCGCGTGCGCCCGTTCTCTCTTTCACCCACTATTTCCAAGCGCCTGCTAGGCAGGCTAAATCACCAGACTGATTTAATTCGGATGGGCATGGTGCTGAGCAAAGACGACAATTTATCTATAGGCTTTTTCTCGACTGCAGAACTTTTAATTTGGTCGTTATTGTCTTGGCCGTGCAGGATCGAAAGCCTGCCTAGCAGGCATTGAAAAGGCTAGGGGGAAGGAAGGGAAAAAGGGAGGGGGGTTCGGCCTTTTTTCCCTCCCCCCTCCCTCTCCCCTTTCGGCGACTGCCACGCAGTCTAAGGACTGAAGGCTTTTGGCCTTACAAGGGCTGTTGGGTCGAGAACGAAAACGCGCTTGTTTTTTACCAAGGTACCCGGGGTTACTCAACAAAGTATTAATCAGGGAGGCTACGCCCCGAAGTCCCACTCCGTACCCTTTTACTAACCATTTTTGAGAGAAAAGGTACCCCCATATATTATTATATAGAGAAATGATACCCTTTCACATACCTTGTTTAGAGCTTTGCATCCCCCATTCCTTTTAACTGCTTTAAATGCACTATCTTTTAAAATATGAATAAATCACAATACTAAAACGTTTTCTCGACTTTTTCATAGGCATAAAATGCATCAGACCTTTTGGGTCTTTTTACAGACCGAAATTATAAATTTCCCTGCTCTTTCGTATATATACTTCAAATAATGAAATTCCTATCCTTTCATATACCTGAGGCCTGAAAAAGGTATCCCTTTTGGGTTGAGCCTCCCGGTAGAGGCCATTTGAGGGAGTACCCCCGGGCCAAGGTAGTACGTGATGTTGCATGTTGACTATTAGGAAGTGCATAAAACCCGGAGCTTTTGTTTCCCGAGGGGCGAGAGAGGACTGGTACTGATGTTCTTTCAATTATAAGGGAAGGCAAGTGTTGTGGGAGCAGTTTATAGGTTATTACACTGTCGCTCTAGTTATTTGTCTTCACCAACTTTTGTCAATTGGAAGTGAAAATCATCTTCAGAATGAATCACGACAATCACGACCATCACCACAGTCACGGAGATATGCCCACTATGAACGCTACACATTCCCCAACGACGATGGTTCATATGATGATGATGAAGGTAAGCATACGTTTATTAATGTTGTTTCTCGTGCAGCGGAGAAGACTGGTAGGATTTGACAGTGAAACGCAAATTTTTGTATCGTTGAAAAGGCAAGCGACCCTCGCTTACACGACACTTGTTGACAAATGCGTTGTTCAGTTGTTTAATATCCATGGTATGACTCGGCGAATTCTCTCAATCGAAGTTGACTTCCAGACTAAATGAAAACAGCACAGCCCTCTTCGTGGGAAGAAAAGTAACCAATCTATCGTAGCTCTTACTTTCAATCGATTGTTAAAACACGAATAACGTTAATAAGCTAGCGCCACGCTGCAAGGACTTTATATAAGCTTAGGAAGCCGGGTTGTGTTAATAAAGTTTCCGACTCTTGAAATAGGTAGCCGGCCTTAAAAAGTCAATGCATTTAATACTTTTTAAAACGTAAGATAGCTGTAGGGTTTTCTTATGAGTGAAAATACTACAAGTAAGGAACGTTTTACATACGGTATTAAACGCCTATAACATTTTTATAAGTGCATCGATCATGTGAAGAGATCGTGTCTCAGGCTGGTGTCGTGTCAAGCTGCTCTTTCGCGATTCGTGTTTTGAATTGATGTAACAAAATACGAAAGGCATTTTCAAGCGATTTCAAATTTAGATCTATTTACGTATGTTGACGAGATATTGTATTCACCATGATATTCTTTTGTTCATAACTTTGTTTTGCTTTGTGTGTTCTTTAAGCCTTAATTTTTTTTCGTACGGAACCTGTCCAGCTGCGTATTTTTTTGACGCACTTTGAGCCATTTGCTTACATTTTTCTGTTTCTGTGTAAAATACACTGCTGTGTTTAAAGTGCACAAATAGAAACAACAAACTCACTCCCTCTGTTGTTTAAATGGTGTTATATGGCCAAAAAAGCCCTCTCCCAGCCCCCAACTTACTGACGTGATTGAATTGTAAGTGATTATTCCAATATCACACTCCTTTACTGTGCAAATTAAACTCAATTGTTAAGAATACATGAAGTGTGAAAGGAATCGAAATAAAACGAAAATTTTCTTTGCAAAAGCCCTGTTTGCACTAATTGCCAAAAAAATAGAGTTTGGCATTTGCAAAGAAATTGAAAATTCTGTACCTACAAATTTTTTGTTTTTGTAACCTTGTTCGCACCTAAGACATGCAAAAGTTTTTGTGTAACTAAAAATGTCACATATCAAAGGAACTATAGTTGGTCATGTTCACCAAATAACATGACCCAACGAAGTATACCATTAAGGAACAAAGACTTTTGTCGCCTCACAAAAAATAGTAGGCCGCCAAATCTTCTTGACAGTATCTTTGAATTTTGGTGACACTTGAGAGAATTTTGGTAGCTTCTTGATGACAGATTTTTTTGCAAAACAAATAAATTTTTTTAAAAAAGCAAATGGGGCAAAAGAAAAGTCACCCCCTTCTCCCCCACCAAACAAGAAATGAAATACCACTTATAATAAGTGAGAAACTATATTAATAAAAATTTTACTGGTCTGTGTACATGTAAGAGCTGAAGTTGGCAAAAACTAACTGTGTCCAAATTCATGACGCTCCCTTTGTACCTGGCTGTAAGCCACTTTTTTGAATGTTTTCTATTTGTAGCATTGCAATTAGCTTTGGTCCAACAGTCTGTCATTTTTTGATGAATTGCAATTCACTTCTGAAATTAATTTATTATAAGATTCTTGGGAGGGTTCCAGACCTACCGGTACATCTAAATCATCAGTTATTCATGAAACAGTGTTTATAAACTTATTCATTATTTATGAAGTGACATTTACAAAGCAACATACATTTAAGTTTAAACCTGATATATATTTAAGGGTCTTAAACTCTTTCTTGGTAAACTACTGCTTAAGAGCTGTCAATACATATACTCTTTCTATAAGTCACAAATAGCTGTATGTACCCCGTAAAAAGTGCCAAATATAAGTTGATCTGACCTATATTTATTATCATTAAACCAATGAGCTGGTATGCATAATAATGCTAATGATACTTTTTTAGTAAAATATTTATGTTGAAATTTGCAGGTAAGTAATTAAATTACCTACCAGTGAATGGCTTGATAACGGCATGTAATGTAGTCAAAAGTCATCACATATGTATATGTAACGTTGTTGGTAGTTAAGAGTGTTATCTTAAAACTTTTTGGGCAGTGTGCACATCTGAGCATAAAGTTATTACCTGAAAATCATACATTACTTTATCACCATGTTCATGGCTAAGGTACATTTATATTATTGCCTTTTATTTTGCCACGTTTTGAGCCCTTAAAAAGTCGGGAAAAAGCCGTCTACAGGCGTCCGAAACATTGAATTTTGGATTTCCTATTGATGTGTTGTAGGAGTATAGTTTGTTAGTGGAGATTACTTTAAACTTAAGCTTACATTTTCTCTGCAAGCTTTACTTCTCAAAACAGTAAAACGCATGCTCTGTTTAGGCTATGGTTTGTTACGTTACGTCCTGATTTATAATCTAGAAGTATCTTTTAATTTTCACTTGACATTTCTACAATTAAATGTGATTAAAATGTTCACTGTGCAGTAAAAACTGTTTTTTACCTTACTCTCGGCTATTTTCTTCGAGCTCCCGATAACTCGAACCTCTTTCGATTCCCCTTGGAGGTTCGAGTTATCGGGAGTCGACTGTACCATGGTTCACCGATACATCAGTGTATCAACACAGCCCTATTTATTACCCTTTTCTTTTGAAATAGGTGTACCAACAAGTGTTGGCTCCGGTGTTCATTTGTGCAACTGGTACTTGAAAAATAAACATTGCCTGTTGAACTGAGTTATTTCCATTTTCTTTCTTTTCAGATGTATTTCCATGCTAGTAAGGATGCAACTATTTTGTTTGAAGATTGGAAAGTAGACACTGTAGGAGGTAACATCCGTTTAACACATTAGGAATAGCTGATAAAAATGTATAAGTAGTGCTGGTGGCAACATCAATAAAAAATAATGTTATAAATTATTGTTCTTTAAATTTCTTACATTTCATTCTTCCAACTTGTACAATGTTGCAATGAATTGGTAGGAGTTATTTTCAAGATACAGTTTTCATTGTTGCAAATTCACATCTTCAGAAAACTATAGTTTTACAGTCATACAGTGTTTCCTTTTCCAGAGGATTGTTGAGAAATGGAGAGAAAATAATATACATGTTGTATATATAATGCTTGTCCAGAGAAATTAATTGTCAATGTTGTCTGGTTCTCTTCTCATCAGTGCCCAATTACACTGAAATATAAAGGATATTGGTGTTTTGAAAGTAAAATGTGAAGGATTTTAATCTTGTAGTAAAATTAAGGTAATAGTGACAGCAAATTATTACCATGTCAAATTAAATGACCTTTTTAACAACACTGAGTCCAGTTTAACATTGTTTATGTAAGCTCGAGAAAGGAAAGAACCCCCGAGGGAGGGGGAATCTTTTTTGTCTTCTCCAAAAACTATTCTTATCCAAAATGAAATATGATTTTGCCCTGTACATGTAGCTGAGTATTGAATAGTTTTGCTTCATATGTTGAACACTTTTGAGTTAACTGGATTATTTTATTATTTCTTAAAACAGGTATTGTTGCCTCCTGCATTGGGATCTTTGTTCTAGCTGCCCTCTACGAAGGTCTTAAAGTGTTTAGGGAGGTTATGAAAAGAAGATACAGCTATCTTGTGAGTGTGGATTTGTCTGAAACAAAGACATATGGTATAGGACCATCCCAGACTACTGTTGTCACAGAATCAAGAGGGCAGTCTCCAAGGTAAATTATTCGAGAGTTATATTAATTTACTCTACAACATCAGTAAGTCATCAAAAGAACACAAAACATCTACAGTACAGTTGAGCTCCGTTAATACGGATGCTAAGAAAAGTGTCCATATTAACGGGGTGTCTGTGTTAAGGGGGTCATGTATACACCTTTCATTTGAAAAAATATACTACAGAAATAAAACAAGACACTGGCATCCTCAAACTAAACATCTCTAAACTTTAAAAGGCCATTATTGTGCAGACTATGTCAATGAAAACGCTCAAAAGTCTCGAAAAGTTGTTCATTTTACATTAGTTAATTAAAAACCGTTCTCTGCATAACTCGATTGATATCAAAATAGTCTAAAATTGACATCCACAATTTATGTAGCGCTGGGAACATTAACATTGATATCAACTACAGGTTTTTTTACTCCGAAAAAGAGAGGTTTTTTGCAGCACACAGTGGACAATAATAAAGTGTCCACATTAGCGAGGTTGTGTCCATTGTCTGCATTATTGGGTGTCCGTATTAAGCAGCAGGGGCAGATCTAGGGGGAGGGTGCAGGGGGTGCGCACCCCCCCCCCCCCCGAGATGACCTACGGTTTTCTAATACAACTGGTATTCTGCAGAAAAACAAACTATGTGGTTTATTGGTGTTGAAGTAGAGCAAGAGACGAGTGCACCCCCTCCTAAAAAAAATCCTGGATCCGCCCCTGTGCAGGTTGAATTTAGACAAAATGTAAAGGCTTTCTGTCCCCAGGGTCAAAGAAAAGTGTCCGTAATAATCAGGTGTTGGTATTAAGCGGGTGTCTGTGAAGTGGGGTTCACTGTATTAGTTATTTCAAATTTACAGAAACATTTTCTATGTGGTGCATTACCTCCCAAAAAAAAGCCAAAAAAGCAAGAAGAAGTATAATTAAATGAATAAGATTTTCAAGATTCTGTATGTGGGATCTTTACATTGTAATTGATGTTGAAAAAGTAAAATCCAACTAGTGGTCTGTTATCAATTTTGCATTCTGATTGGTTGAGCTACTACTAGGCTATATGTTATTGCCCACTAGTAGCGAAAAGCGCTGGCTTTGAAAACCAAAGCAATGGCGGCTGAATTGCATTTTGCTAGCTAAAGTTGTTTTCTCTCGATATTTTTGACCAACCAGTTGGATTTTACTAAAACAATTATTCCTCTTGCACTCATGGCTTCTGAGTCAATAGCCTCAGACTCAGAGCCCATTTGGGCTCGAGGAATAATTGTTAATTATTTCAAAGCGAAAGATGCAAAATGGAAAACAAGTTAATAGTTTGGGATGTGCATTAGTCAATACTCACACTGTATGTGTCGTTGTTATGACATGTTAATCATTTTTCTCTGATTTGAATTTTCTACAATGCACATTGGTTTTAAATTTTGCGAGGACTTTTATTTCCAGGTCTTTAATCTCACTTTGTTTTTACTATAGCGAAAAACGCAAAATTTAAAAGTAACAATAAGGTATAAGGTGTTACAGGCCTTGGGTGATGTTCGAATGTTGGGTCCTGGTCTTGAATGCTAAACCCATCATGTGTTGTTGTTGTTGTGTATTTCAGGTCTCGAATATTCAACTGGCATCATTTCCTTCAAACCTTTCTTCATGTTGTGCAGGTTACTGTCAGTTATTTCCTCATGTTGATCTTTATGACATACAATGTGTGGCTGTGTCTTGCTGTGGTCCTTGGTGCAGGCTTTGGTTATTTTGTCTTTGGCTGGATGATTAATAAAGTGGTGGATATTTATGAACACTGCCACTGATTACTAATAGCTAAGCACACTTCTGTAGCTAGGATTTTCTACATACATGGTGCCTACCTTTTGACAGAAAATTTCGGAAATCCCGGAGGGAAGCTAGGTAAATGGTATAATTATAAAAAAAAGGTCACTTTTCAGGCCAAAAATTGAGGAGCACATTTTGAGGTAGTCCCTTCATTCTGGTTGGTACGAACCAAACGGAATGTTGCTTACCATTTACCAACTTCTCGGTTCCAGACTCACGCTACACAAATTCTTCCCTTTTTTGGATTCAAACTGTAATGGATGTGAAAATTCTGTGGTAAACTGATAAATCGTTTACCATAATGCTTTTGACACCCAACCAGATTTTTCTGTCAAATGGTAAGCACCCGTGTTATAGGTGGGGAGGAGGGACAAAGGTTTTCCCAGGGGTACTCAGTCTGGGGCATATTTAGGGGAGTATGTAGAAACTCTCCCCTGGAACATTTTCCAGTTTTAGTCCTCATAAATTTTGTGTTTTCCAGCATTCTGAGGAGCAAATTAAAGTATTTTGATGAAGTATTTTTGCTCTATTTTTGTAATTTTCACCAGGTTTTGATAGAAGACAAAGTTTAACGTGTTTCTGCCTAAGGGGTCGACTAGCCACCCTTTACACACTCCCTAGATCTACCCCAGAAAGAAACTTGGAAGTCAGAGATCAAAAGCCCATAATATGAAGCCCTTGAAGATAAACCTCCAAATGCTCTGGTTGATGTAACTTTTAGCTTTGAGAAATTATGTGTTGAAATTCCCAAAATGTTACAGGATGCACAACAACTGACTTAAGTGCTATGTGTGGTTTGTGCACTCAAATCTAGGTCCTTGTCCTAAAACAATATTGGCATATTTTTTTGCCCTGAAATCGTGAACATTGGAATCTGAACCTTTGTTTTAACTTGCCTTCAATTTTAAATCTGAAGTTCAGTTTCTTCCTTTCCCCTTTGACAGCAGTTATTGCCCCCCCCTAGCCCATGTCATATTCCACCAAAGGATATTCCCACTTCCTGCTTTCTTTCCCTACCACCCTCCCCTGAGAAGTTTCACTCCCTTTCCCACCTCACCATAAATCATAAGCAATGCTGATGCTGTAGGTATAAAAATTTTATGTACATGATTTGTTTCAGAAAATTTGAACATTATTTTACATATCAATGTAACAAAAAGGTAAGCAACCTTCTTTCAAGGTGTAATAATATGACATGCTAACCTGAGATCAGGCCCAATTTTAGCTGTTCTCATACATTCTCTCTAATGGCCATGTTTCGCCTTGCCCGCCAGAATGTTATTTACAAAGCGAAACGAAAATTGACCCTGATCTCAGGTTAATGACTTGCATATTTAGCTAACAAATTTTGGCATGTAGATTTTTGCAAAAGTGAAACTTGTTTTTCAAAGTATCAGTACATGTATTTAAGCTTCACTTTTTATGAACCTGCAGAAGCAATTGTAAAACAAGATTGGAACATGAGCAGAGAAACAGTACGTCATCAGTTTGGTTAGCCTGCGAGTAAGCTCTCCATTTATAGCGAGTGTCTTCTTCAGCGTGCGGCTCTCCTGTGACTTCTTGCTACTCCCTCAAAATAATGGAGAGCTTGCTGAAAGACTACAGTAATTCTCTAGCTTACAAACAACAAACACTGTTTTATATTGTACACTTGTTCTATCAAGAACTTTTATATCCCTTAATAATAGATGGCTTTTGCAGTTAATTGTTGCCAATCACAAAAGTCCATATGCTTCTACAGATTAAATAATTTCAACAAGCTATCTTTTTTGCATGTATAATTTGTGTCCAGATTTTGCAGGTTTGATACAACAAAAACTTATTTATTCAATTAGTACAATTGCAGTAGTAGTTACAAAGTCAGTGAGCTAATTGCAACTACAAGAAATTGGAAGTTTTTCACTTCCCTGACAGCATAAAAGGCGAAAGTACTTAGTTGAAATGTGAAGTAATAAATTGAAAGAAATTGATTATAGAAACTAGGGAATAAGTATCGAGTAAGTGTTAAGAAACCAAGAAAAAGTACATGGGAAAATGATGCTTTCTAAAGTCTAAGACAATTAAGCACAAGTAGCTGAGGAATGATCAGTTGAGAGCAGGCAAAATATAGTCCCTGTCAAACTCAAAATGCAACACATAACAATTCCCTAGACCTATCTTCTCAAGTTTTACAAAAGTTGGGACCCTCCTATTTTCTTGGCTAGTATATATAATAATTCATTTTTTATTAATTTGTTATTACTTTAGCCATAGTCAGTAATGTGGTTTCTGTGATTGGTGACCAGTGCAATCACAAGCATTCTTTTTTTATTTCACTCACTTTAAATTGTTTTGTCCTTGATTGTATGCCAAATTTTTGAGTTCTAGCTTAGATAATTTTTAGGTTATTTTGATTATTGATAATGTAGTTTCCAGCTCTGTTGGAAACCTCAATTATTCGAAGTCAAGAGACTAAATAATTGTAACTGCTGCTCAGCTGAGGTGTTGAGTCAAACTGTTGACTCCTGCACCTGGATAAGGGTTGAATTACTTGCTGAGTCACTCCCACTGGTTCATTTGCACATTATTTCAACAATGTCTTAACTTGAAGTTGAAGCTTGTTGGAATAATATTTGCAAATGATCCAAATAGCACATGCAGATGTTAACAGACACTTCACAATAATGCCAAAATTTGAGTTTAATTTGAAAGTGTTGAATACCTCCTCCTTCCACTAAATATCACCTAATCGTCTTTCGCCGCTTAACACTTCTTAACCTCAATTTTTACATATGTTAAAGGAGGATAAATTTTATATAACATAGCAAAAAATTAGATTGATATATATTGATATAGTGGCGTTGTACTTCTTTAAACTTTGCTTCTCGGGTGCAACGCGCCATGGCGATTCGCGCAATGCGTTGCAAATTATTGCGTTGCAAATTATTGCAAATAGTTATCTTTAGTTCCTACAGTATACCAAATTCAAATTGTCCCAACATTGGTATAGTATTGCTATTAGGCTTGGCTCCCTTTTCATTCATATTGAGAATTCCGCTTGTGGGGTCATATTAATATTCAAATTAATAGTGGCAAGGGCTTTACTTATAACTCCTTAAAAAATACTGGATAGTTTTAATCAGTCTTATTATTTCTATTAGGGAAAATAAGATTAGTTTTTGTGCTATTTCTGTTTCTACCAGTGGGTGTAGAGGTTGAACATAATATTACTGGTAAAACAATCATACAGGTAATCTATTTTTGTGGGTGAAAACTTGGATATTTTTTGTTTAGTTTGATTATTTTATTTTATGGTTCCTTGAACTGTGTTGAGAATATAGTAATATAATAATAATAGTCTTTAACCTTTTAACTATTTTTGGCTGAATTTCCGTAAGTTTTATCCAGATTTAATGGGGCTATTTTTCTCTAGTTTTTAAAATCGTCATGTGTGATCTTGTGTCATATTTTTTGGAAACTATGAACTACCAGCACTACCTTTTTTCCAGGAGTGAAAATTTTTAACGTTAGTTATCTGCTCGTTTTTAGCGACCGAATGAGTAACATGAAAGGCGATGTTTATTATGTCACCCAACGTTGAACAACGGAAAATGAATCCTATTCCACACTCTTGAAATATTCAGAGTGGAATTCATCGGCCGGCGGGAGAAAAGGAAATTTGTTGATTCCTTTTCACGTTGCCTATGAAACCCTAAATTTAATCATTTGACGATGTGGCTTCCCGTCCACAATAAGCCATCAAAAACGAAGTTCATTCCAATAACATGTCTTTCACAGGCTGCCCTCTGTACTCGAAGCAATGAATAAGTAGTTATGACATCAGCGTTTTCGAAAACCTATTTTAAAAGGCCTCTCCACAGTGGAGAGACTTCGATTTTCGTTTTCGAAACATTGTTTATAATAATTCTCTGTCTTTGATGGTTTTAATGTGGAAGCAAGGCCAAAATACATAAAAACGTTTGCGTTTTCAAACAAACAATCCATGAGAGTCAGGTTTAATGTTACTAATCATCGTTGGTTCTTAGGAATTGTTTGTTAATTTTATTCCGTGAAAGGGAAAATTGCTGATAGAATTATAACTGTATGTAGATAGTATGTGCTTGTATGTTATGATATTTTTGTGTATGAATAAAGAATGAATTCATCAGTAATACTATTTTAATGATGATGATGATTAAAGTGACGATAATGATCCTGCGTGTAGCTTACCGGCCCTTCTTCGAAGGCTAGGATAGTCTTGACCCCTGCGCTTACCGAAAGACCCTGTTGGGCCAGCTAGTGACATAATGGTAAGGTCGAATTGCCATGAATAAATTGTAAATATACTATCTCCCCCCCCCCCCCGTTAGGGCTTTCATGGATAATTTTACTAATTTACAACGACTTGTTGCCAGACTTCTAGGGGCACAGTTTAGAATGAAGCAGTGAGTTAGGAATGCTCCCGCCAGTGTAAATATAAATTTGTGATAAACCACCACGCCCAAACCTCGTCCCAAGGGCGCTTTCCCCCGGCCAAAGCCAGGGAAAAGCGCCCTGGAGACGAGGTCTCAATACAGTCTTGGTCACAATACAGACCAAATTGGTCAAGATAAAAAGGAACTTTGGTCAAGCAAATTAAAACGACTATTAAATCTCGCAGGTCTTGGCGACATATGGTCAGCGAAAACTAACACTCCCGCAATCATGAACTATATACGACAGAGACTCTTAGACATAGAACAGCAAACATGGATTAGCGAAATACACAACGATGAACGAAAGGACCCGCATCAAAAAAACAAACTGAGAACTTTTAGGAAATTTAAACTTACCCATGACTACGAAAATTACCTCACAAATGTAAGAAACACCAATCATAGAGTAGCAATCACAAAGCTAAGATTAAGCAACCACAAACTAGCAATTGAAACTGGACGATACGTTAAACCCTATCAACCACCAGACCAAAGAATCTGTCCATTATGTAAAACTTGATTAGAAGACGAGGAGCATTTTTTGATGAATTGCATAGCCTATAGGGATCCTAGGAGAGAGTTGTTCAATACGCTAAAAAAGGAAACTAATCTTATTCGTGACTCTATGACTCCAAGCTCTGCCTTTACAACGTTGATAAGTATGAAGCAAGGAGAGAAAACGCAAAAAATTGTGGCTAAATACGTATATGATCGCTTCCGCGAAAGAGATAGACGCGTTAAATATAACCTTGTTTAATAGTTTTATAAATTGCACGAATGTACACCTCTGTAATTATTGCACTAAAATCTTTGTTATCGTTGTAAACACATGTGTCTGTAGGCGCTCTGTTGATAATAGAGCACTTATCCTATCCTATCCTATCCTATCCGAGGTTGACCACGGACTAGAAAGTCTACCCGTTTTGGCAGATTTCATTACAAAGGTAGCACCTGGGAGAGAACCTGGGAACGAGGTTGGGTCAATCTTTCGCCACAGAATTCGCCAGAGCCTTACTACTAGCCTAATTTAGCAGAATAGGTTAATTCTTGGTGCTGACCAATAAGAAAGAGCTTCTGAGAATGAGATTGGCGTCAGGTTCGATTTTTTTTTCGTGTTAGCGGACTGTTATGATGCAGTACCTTAGGTGTCATTTATTTCAGAATAAAAATTTAAACCTTTCACTTTATTTCTTTAATTATCAATTAACCTAGAGTCATTTTCACATGAAATTTCCCCTAATTGGAAACCTTTTTCGATTCTTCTTTGGAATCTCAAATTATCTGGGAAAATCGCTGAAAAAACCATGTATCCTGCTCCTGCCCCAGCGATCACTGCGACGCCAAGCCACGTGTTATACGTCATCACTATGAGCATCAGTACGTATCCAACAAACACCTGCAGCACATGTAGAAACGTCTGTAACAAGTGAATGTCACTTCTCCACTTCCCGCTGAAACAAGTATAAACAGAGTTGATTACAACCTGGAGCTCATAACCCAGAGGTAGGAACTTTCAACTTTTACTCGTGTCACGTCGATTTCACAGACCAGTTTCTTAGAACGAGTCAGAGAAACCTGCAGATCTAAAAATGGTATTTTTTTTAAAAATTACCTTCCCTGATGATCATGACTTAGATCTTTAGTTTTCCTTTCTACCAATGCGCTCACAGACGGAACGGAGCTTCCATTTTCCTGGGAAAAAGTGTTCTAAAATGTGTCTTCTAAAAATCAACCGCCCCGTGAAAACAGAGTGCCATGGGTCTAGTGTGGAGGTTGCTTGCTGCTCCCCAGAGTGCAGAGGCTTCTTTTCCGGCATGGCTGTTAGCACTTACGAAGTCGTTCGACTCGCTTGTCGATCGCGTAGTTAGTTTGTTTACGCCCCGAGAGAAACGCAAACAAACCATCTGCGCAACTGACATGCGAAGCGAACGACTCCACATTTGTCATAACCAAAAACTAGCACACATTCCCCATATTTACCTCGCGTAAGTTTACATTTCAGTAATCATCTCCTTTTCCAAATTTAAAGCTGACGGAAATATTCATTGACTTCCCCTCCTCTCAGGATTAGCAACCCAACGGCACATGACTCTGATCACATTTAAGCCTCTTAATTTTCGAGGAAAATCCCTGGAAACGAGGTTGATCTTCTCGTGATTCACTTATTCACTCACAAGCCAGTGCCGAGTTTGGTGCGCAAGCATTATTTCAGTCATTTACAGCCGGCAAAACAGAGACAAGAGGATAAAACTGTAACGAAGGTTTTCCATCTCGCCTGAAACTCCCAGGTTTAACTCGCCCATGTTTAACGTTTAGCTAAATAACGTTTTTATAATTTGTCTGAGGCCAGGCTGCGTAGTGGGGAAAAGCAGAAAAAAATTGGGCCGAACAAACAAAAATTTGGCGAGCTAAGCGTGCCAAGCGGTAGTCTGGGGAGGGGAAAGGGTGGCGACCTTTTTCCCTCTTCATCCCACCACTAGGTTCGCTTCGCTGTCCCACCCTTTTTTGGGTGCCTTTCCTCCCACTACCGAGCCTGGTACCAGGCTATATTTTCATAGGCGCCAAATGCACACTTTTCAGCCGGATTTACCTCTGTCTGGGAAATCTAATTATACGTTGCTGCAGACTCCCCTTGGAGTTGAATGCACTTTGAGTATCGTCATCTTCATTTGTAGGTGTCGATTGTGTTAGGTCTCGCATCAGCAGTCTCAGAGGTCTGGACTCTAGCCATATTCTAAATATTTTAACTCCCTCATATAATGCAGTAAATAAAAAAGTTGCTAAACAGACTCCAACAAGGGCTGAAACCAAGAAATAATAAGAATCAATTAGAGAGGTATAGCTTCTAACCATAGGCTTCTAGTATGGTTAACTTAGCCTGCGAACGGCAGACGTTTCTCCTCGCTCATCGCCGCTGAGGGACACGTCCCCAACGGCGAAGAGCGAGGAGAAACGGATGTTTTCGCAGGCTAGGTTAACTCTGCTTACGAGAAATTTGATACGGTGGAACCTCTAACGCGCTATTCAGAAGACACCCTCGGGACCAAGGGAAGTGTCCCCTGAATGGAGCTTGGGCTGGGAATGTTAATAATTAACCAACAAATAAAATATCATTTTTAGAGCGGAAAAAGACATCTGCTCTCGCAGGCTAGGGAATCTGCTGCAGTCATTATTTCAAGCAGCTAGATAATGTATAAAAAATCATGATTAACCAGGAGCCTATCATAGACTCCTGGATTAACCTATCTCGGCGATGTTGTGTGGTAAGTCACCCAAAGTGCAGTACATTCAGTTAATTCAGTTAATGCATGTTTTGAAAGCTGTTGCCATTGTGACTAGTGAGCACTTAAACTTATCGACGATTTTTGTGGTCAGTCTCTTTTTGATTGCTAAGGTGTCGGCTGAATGGAGGTTAAACCAACGTTTCGAGTCCAGAAAAGGTGTCCCCTTCCCCTGAGTAGAGCTGGTGTCCCTTCAATAGAGGTAAAAAATACCACTGAATTGTGTAAACCTTTTTCTGGGACCAAATGAATCGAAGTGTCCCTTGAATAGAAGTGTCGCAAAGGAGAGGTCCCAGTGTAAGAGGTAGTATGTCAGAACTAGTATAATACTACTAATACTACCGCAATACTACCGGTAATTCTAATGTAAAAGAGTTTCGTACTGACCTGATATGGAAGTATATCTCCAGTCCTGAAACAAGAGAGTTCCTTTGGTGTTCACATGGAATACCTCCTGAAAATAAAAGAAAGAAAAAATAATACATTATGCTCTTTGTAAAGCTAGAATCAACAAGGCATGATATATATTTAAACTTTTCGCCATTTTAAAATGGTACCCTTGTACTAAGTGCTCAGGAGCCACCTACTGTAGCTATTTAACCGGCCTCAGGAGCTTGAGAACGAGGAATTCCGTCGCAATTGATGTAGCCTACAGAACAGGCGTTAGTTTTTCGCGTTTTACAGCCGAGCGAAGGCAACCACGAAGCGAGCGAGGAGCGTGCGAGACACGCGCGACGGGGGAATTCTCCCGAAAAACGCGAAGAAGTAGCGTCTTTTCTGCAGGCTTCAAATGATATGTCCTCGCAAGAACTTACTCTGTGAGCCATACAGGATATTTTTAGCACGAAACTTTTCTAACGTCCTTTGCTCTTTGAGAAGCTGAACAGATAAAAACTGTATTCGTTAGGGGTCACTTTAAGGTAATGTAAACAGATCTTCCATGAATGATCAGCTGCAGGTAAAATGCGGGTCGCTTAGACAAGAAAAAAGGATTTTTTTCGTCACCAGCCGTGTCGGCGATCTGTTTCACACTGGACAAAGTTCACTTTTCGTCCGCCTGGAATTCTATACCTTTTCCTTGTTTTAGATTTTATGAAAATTTTAAAATTTTTCAAATTTAAATTCAAGCTTAAAAAGAATTCATAGTATGCTTTGAGAACTTAACAATTTAAATTCAAATTTGGAGTCTTTATTTAAATAACCCTTTTCTGAATTTTTCTTCCGCGCGGGTGGTATAACAATACAGTAATTCGGTGACTCCACAGATGCTCTGAAGCTTTATACCAGCTCAGTTCTCGAGTTTCCTGATAATTAAGTTTTCATATTATCGTGATTAAATTTAGAAATAAAACGGTTAGTACTCTTCTTCATATTTAACGCCGCTTCATTAGTTTTAGTCGTTTTACGCTGAAAGGAGCAAGCGGGCGACTTGCTCGTTCATTACTTGCGGATGATCTTCGTGTTAGCGCCGTGATTGATCTGACTTCAAGGATCAAGGATGGTTCTTCCTCTTCTTTGATTCAAGCCTTATCCGAATCTTTTGGGTTTATTTTTCACCGAAAACAGGGAAAAGGAAATAAAATATAAGTAAATGAATAAAGGACAAACATGTAGATTAAAAGGATTCGTTATCAGGATATTCGAATATTTCAGTTCTTACTTACCATTGTAGTTAACCTAAAAGACTGCCTTAAATTAATCCTTAATTATGAAGAACGAAGTCACAGATCACTCGTTAAAGATGTTGAAAACTAAAATACAAAATAGGAAGTCCGAAGTAGAATAAATAGAACGCTGCCTGTCATTTTCACACATGTGCATAAAAAATGCTAATCAGATATGTTCAAACAAAGAATTTTGTGTTTTTTTTTTATGCCTGTTCTAGCTTGCCAACAAAAGAATTCTAATTGCCGTGGAAAATCGTTCTCACGCGACATGTCAGTGAAGCAAACATGGTACAGTTTAGGGACGGACCATTAGAAAAGTTATGGGGGGGGCGGGCGAAGTACAAAAAAAAAATTCATGCAAGGGAAAATTAAGTGAAAAAAAATTCATGCATGCAGAGTAGACCAGGAAAAAAAATTCCTGCATTGGCCTTCCACACATTTTGCACAAATCTTAAGAAGGCAGGCAGGAAAGCATACTGTGTGCAAAACAATCGGCCCTTTGAATAAACTTCCTGCTGAATTTTGGTCTTGTAAATAATCATACCTGATACAAAAAATATATCTGAGGCTTGTAAGCTTATCATAAATTTTAATAGCTGGCAATTTCAGATATGATTATTAAATAACTTTAAATAAATTTAATTATACTTTTCTATGTATTATAAAAAATCAACATAAGGTTATCATTTCCTTACTTTGTGTTATATATCTAATATCTGGAACAAAACATTTCTTTTAAATACCCTAGATAACCATAATCAGAGTATTCCCCACAAATCGAAGGAAACACCCAGAAACACCCAGAAAATATATTATTTCTTGGTACTTCTAACAAGCAACAGATAAATAAATAAAAAAATAAAAACAATCTATTTTCTTAGATTTTGTTTTTACAGTTGTTGCCGGTCCTTTTAGATAAATGAAACTAACTCAAAGATACATGTTCTTTTTAGACTAGCAGCCTAAAGACTTTTAACATTTGGTCAAATGTATCTATTTTTACCACACATTTTCAGACAATTTCCGTTCTGGTTCTTGATAATAACAATATCATCATCAAGGGAGGAACTACGCGCTCCAGTCAAAAGACTCACACTCTCTTCCTGTCTCTTTAGAAAAACACTAAGCTGGAGTCTACTGAGTCACAATTCAATTCTCCGTAGTAAGTTTATGTAGCTTCAGTTTGAGCTGCAGTTCACTCTTATAATTTTGGATCTGTACGTCACTATCCGTGATAATTTAACATTCTGCAAAGAAAACTGACTAGCTGGGCCCAGCGTGATACAGCATTGCAGAAAAACATTACACTCACCGGATCTTGTTTACTGTGGGTAATGTCGACTGAGATATCGGTCGACATAGCGGTCGATATAGCGGTCGACAGTCGGTCGATATAGCGGTCGACAGTCGGTCGATAGTCGGTCGATAGTCGGTCGATAGTGAGATAGACTATCGGCCGAGTATCGGTCGATATTTTGTCGACGCACCTCGACTTACTATCGGTCATATGTCGGTGATATATCGGTCAACTGTCGGTGATATATCGGTCAACTGTCGGTGGTATATCAGTCAACTGTCGGTGGTATATCGGTCAACTGTCGTTCGAATATTAGTCGTGTGTTAATTTATCAGGTGAGTCCAATGGCTTTTTTTTAAGCAAAGACGTCATTAATTACTGTTATCATGCGATGGGGAACATGTGGCAGTGCAAGGCGCGATTACGCTATGAAGAGAACCGAAGAGCACTGGGAACTAAAGACATGATAACCTTTTTTTTTCCAGTTTGTATCATCACCGATCGTCTGAGTTTTAGCTGTTAAACAGAACCTGTCTCAGCCTAAGTTGAATCTGCTGCTCCTGTGGTCCCGCAAAAATGTAGGAAAATGTAGGAAATGCTAAGTGTCGACCGACCATCGACCGAGTGTCGACCAATTACTGACCGACACACCGGTCAAGTATCGACCAAGGATCGGCGAAGTGTCGGCGAAGTGTCGGCGAAGTGTCGGCGAAATGTCGGCGAAAAGTCGGCGAAGTGTCGGTGAACGAAAAGCTATATCGGCCGAGACACATCTGGAACGACTATCGGCCGTGTCTCGACCGAGTGTCGACCCACTATCGACCGACTATGGACCGCTATATCGACCGACTGTCGACCGACTATCGACCGAGTGTCGACCGACTGTCGACCGAGTGTCGACCGACTATCGACCGAGTGTCGACCGCTATATCGACCGATATCTCGGTCGACATTACCCACAGTAAACAAGATCCCACTCACCGACTAAAGAAAATCACTTAGTTATTCGGATCCAGAAGCACATGGAGAAAATAGGGACCTTTATTCAGCCGTAATAAAAAAGCTTTACGCTTCAAAAGAGGTCAAAGAAAATGCGCTTGCACCAGAGGGCAAATCCTGCCGACCAGAAAATAATAACTACAGTCAATCGATATGTATGTCATGACCTCTCAGTGTGAAACATGCGGCTAAAATCACATTTGCTCAGTATAAATGCAGAACCTTCCAGAGCATAATCTACTCAGCAGATAAAAACAATTTTATCGGAATAAGCCGCATTTTGGCATGAGGTAAAAGTCGTGTAGGCCTACCACCCCCGTTTATTGCTATCATTTGGTCTCACATTTTGGAATGGGGGGCACTATACAGGAGCTGTAACCATCAATGGCACCTGGAATTACTATGATGGACTATGGGAGAGGCCCAATAAAGGCCAGGGACTCAAAAAATGTGCAGCAAATGTCCCATCTACTCCCACCGGCTTTCTCCTGTCCCACTGTGTCTATATTGTGTCAGATCTTTTACAGTGGTTGGACATAAATTATTTTATGTATCCTTTAAGAACGCCACAGTCAACTCTTTCTAAGACGGACACCTTTGGGGCCGGTACTAAGTGTCCATCTTAGAGAGATGTCTGTCTTATAAAGAGTCAAATAAAAGGAGTAACGAAAGGCAAGGACGAACTGTAGGTGTCCGTTTTACAGAGGTGTCCGTCTTATAGAGGTGTCCGTTAAGAGAGAGTCAACTGTACACTCTTTTAGAATGCCTTATTTATAATGCTGTTTACATGTAAAAGTTCAGCAATGCAATATGAACCTGCGCAGTACCAATGCACGTACAATACAGGATACCTTGTGTATAAAAGGCTATTGTGAACTGTACCTTAGAATATGTATCAATTTACTTTCGCACACGTGCCCAGGTAGCCTATTTAAATTATGCCCTTGGTTAAGTGAACAACTGAATGATTTAATATGTTTTTAGTTTAGTGTTACTTCAAGGAAAAAAAAAATTCGTGCAGAACATCTTGACAAAAAAAAATATTCATTCACGGGAAACATTAAAGAAAAAAAATTCCTGCGGCTCGAAAATTCCCCGCCCCCCCCCAATAACTTTTCTAATGGTCCGTCCCTTATGACTGTTGACTTTCTTCACTACAATAGTTGCGTTCCGCACCCAATCGCTGCTGGTGGGTCCGATATTGAGCAGGTCTCTACATTTAAAGTTCCTCGGTGTCCATCTTTCTGAGGACTTCACTTGGGCAGTGCACTGCGACTACATAGTGAAGAAGGCCAACAGGCGGCTTTATGCACTACTGCTGAGACAACTCAAGGAGTGCAAAGTTCCGTCGGCTGATATTGTTCATATCTACTGCGCGCTTATTCACTCTATACTAGAGTACGCCTCCGCTGTCTTTGCTGGTTTGCCTAAGTATCTTGCTTGCTATCTCGAGAACGTGCAAAAAAGGGCCCTTTCCATCATTTGGCCTGGTATTTCGTATTAAACAGCACTTGACAAAGCTGCATTATCCACTCTTTCTGCCTCTTTCTGACCGTCGGACAATCTCGTGTATTAAATTTATAGGTAAGGTTCGGCCAGGTAACCCAGTATACCGACTCATACACAACAGAGTGGTACCTATATCTACCAGTGTGTGTCTAAGATCAGGGAGTTCTAGCAGGCCCATGGCCACAAGGACTGAACGTTTCTCAAATTTTGTTAGTGTTAAATATTAATCTTGTAAATCAATGCAGCGTATTTGTATATTTATCACAGCTTGTAATTTATCCTACAATTCAGTCCTCCGACTGCAAAAGGGACATTAAACCAGCGATTTGATCTGATTTGTGATTTTAGTTTTTTGTAAGACTGTAAAAGATTTAGGTCACGTAGAAACGAAAATTTTCAATGCATAAAATTCATCGGTATAGCTGAGTTGTAGCTGTGCAATAATAAGTATTTCTGGACAAAAATTGTTGTTCCTAAGCCCGGCCGTGCAAACGGACGCAACATTTTTTGGCCAACAACTCCCAACAATGTTGGATGTTACATGTGGCGTCCGTTTGCGTTGTTGCGTGTTGTTCGGAATTCTTGCGCAACGATTCTCAGTTTAGCTATATGCAAATGGACGCAACAACTCCCAACAATGTTGTGTCGTTTGCACGACGTTTTTAAAAATGGTTCTCTGCTTTTTTCTAGCTTACATGTAAATGAATTTGGAGTTGGCGAACAGGTAGTGAATAGACCTTGTCACGGTTTTCGACGCCATCTTGACGAGTAGGCAAACGAGTGAAAAATTACAGTGTTTGTATGAGAATCTAATGCCGAATAATTTCCGTAGAACGGCTGCTCTGAAAAAAATATGATTTGTAAACTAAAGCTTCACTCCTAAGGATTCTCCTGAAAAAATTTGAGGGCGTTACATGCACTAGAAGACCTAGAGCCACTTTTTAAAATTTTCTATACATTTGTCTGTAAGAAAGTCCCGGGAAAATTACAGACAAATATATGGGAAATCTAGAGCAAGCCTTTGGAGAAATTTAAGCACAGGTACACCCCCCAGATTTTTTAGGACAATCCGTCGCTCTGTAACTTTAGTTTACAATTGATATTTTTTTTCAGAACAGCCGTTTTACGGAAATTATTCGACATTAGATTCTCATACAAACACTGTAATTTCTCACGCGTTTGCCTACTCGTCAAGATGGCGTCGAAAACCGTGACAAGGTCTATTGGCAGACAACTTCAGCTTGGTGTTTTTTTTTAGGTGAATTTGTCTGCCATTTCAATTCAGGGCCAAATTAAAGTTGAACGCATCTATTTTGCTATTCTAAAATTCTCCCTCTCATCCTCTGAAATCAATCAACATTTTCGACAAGCTGTCTTATCAATGCAAGCAGTTTTACTCACTGGTGTAAAGGCAGAAACTCCATGTCCAAAGTTATTAAATCTCGGGTGCGGATCTAACCTGAGATCAGGCCCAATTTCGCCTTTCCCGCCGGAGTGTTATTTTCAAAGCGAAACGAAAATAAAGCCTGATCTTAGGTTAGTGCGGATCTAGGATAAATACTGACCGATTTCCTAAACGATCACCGAAAAAGCAAGCTTCTGGGGGTCATTTAGAGAGGATATTTACTGGCTGCGAAAACCATTTGACAGATGTCAACTTGGAAAATTGTTTTGTTTAATTAAAAATATATTTATCAAGAAAAATCTGACCGATTTCGGAAAAACAGTGGAAACCGGTGTGGATCCGCGCCTGAATTATCTGTAATATGCGATCAGTGGTACAGGTAAGGAGATGGTAAGTAAGGCCTACACAGACAGTTACGAAATACAAAACTACTATTTCGCAGCAGAGTCCAGTTTCGCATCAATTGCAGAGCATCAATTGGAAAAAAATACAGAAAACTTTTTTGGTTTATTCATTCAAAATATTTGTTTGTCAGCGCGTTTGTCGACAATAATCTGTATAGTACTCCGGCAGGTTGTAGTCGGTCAATTTTTAATTCTGTCAAGTTGTTGTAATTTGTTGTCGTAGCCTTTACACTGGGAAAAAATCGTTACAAAGACTACAAATCCTTACACTGACATCGATCTTGGGGAGCCTGTGCAAGGACTCGAACAGCGTACGTGTCACCGTACGTCACCGTACGTAATACATGGCAGAGGGGAAATACGTCATATATGGTAGACGAAATGTTCTACAGCTGTCTAATTATTTTTCTGCCTTGATCACTAAGATTGAACGCATTTGTGATGAAATCAACATTTTGAAAAGCTCCGACATCCTTCGAAAAAAAAACATGAAATGTTCCGATCGCAGAACTTCGAACAAGTCACACCAGATAAGGTTGTTTATACATCCGTTTACCTGTTCCTTCGGGTGACCGCTGGGTGATGGTCAATGTTTACTTTCTTAAAAGAATGAACGTGAAACGGGATTCAGCGTCTTTTTGCTCTTCGTTCGCATTAGTTTTAGTTTCATATTTATCAGTTTTAGTTACCATCAGTGGAAAAGAAAATCTCGATGAGCAAATAGCGTTTGATGTTGCAGGAAGTCAACAACCAATCTCGTTTTCTTCCAATGATCAGAGCACGGGGTACATTGTTTACTGTCCCTGTATGGGTAAGTTATAAATTATTATGAAAACATTATTCATAGTACATAAAAGAAACAGTACTTAACAGAATGAGTTAGATGTATCTTGGTGCAGAGGCCTATGCGGTTAATTCGTTTTTTTTTTGTAAAATCAACAAAGAGTCGAGGGTATTGTGGAATTTAATATCACCCAAAAAATATTGATGTTCTTCATTGTGTAAAAAGTGTATACCGTAAAATTCCGAAAATAAGCCCCTCCATGTATAAGCCCCTCCAAATATAAGCCCCCCAAAATCGTAACGCAAAACACCCTCTGTTCATCGCCCCTCCCAATATAAGCCCCCTGGGGGGCTTGTTCTTGGAATTTACCCTCGAATACAAAATAAAACAAAGCAAAAATGGTAAATTTCATTTCCACTACAAGCTATTGTAGCCCAACCGATTTTATAACGCAAATTTCCCTCGGTCCATAAGCCCCTCCGAATATAGGCCCCTCCAAAAATAAGCCCCTCAAAAAGGGCCTTTGAAAAATATAAGCCCCGCGGCTTATTTTCGCAATTTTACGGTATGTTGTGGTCGTGCTTGTGGTCATTTACCCGGGGGAATTTATCCCTTGCCCTTGGCCCTTCCTATGACAGCCCTGTCTTTTTGCCCAGCAGGTGTGTCTCTACTGTTCCTGGAAAAAACTAATTTTTTTTATTTCTTTGGCATTGCATACAGGTCGATTTGGAAACCAAGCTGATCAGTTCTTGGGATCACTTTCATTTGCAAAGGGACTGAATAGGACTCTTGTACTTCCTCCCTGGATAGTGTACCCAAGCTACAAAATTGGAGGCTCTGTAAGAATTATTGTTACTATATTTTCAAACATAAATGTAAAACTATTTTCTCCAGACTTGCCAACTCTCACCCAATCTCATGGTGTTTTGGAAAATATCATTCTGATATCAAATGTTACTTTTTTTGAATAAAAACGGAAATTTTGTGTTGATTGCTAGTGCTTGTTTAAGCCTTGATGGCACTTTGTCCAACACTTTGGCCATGAAGTTAGCTGATAATTCAGAGGAATCGACCCTTTGCTGTAAGTTTCATCCCAGTTATGACCTCTTTTGTGTCCTCAAAGAGTCATCAAAAAACTAAAAAAGTGGTATCTTGTCACAAGTGGGACCACACTAAAACAAGGTACTATTTAAATAAACAATTAATTCCCCCAATGGAAACAGGGTTGGTTTAATCTTGGTCTGGAAAAAATGAGAATCTCACCACTTTTTGTAGAATCTCCAATTTTTTTTACTAGTCACCAGATTTTCCTTGATCAGGGGTTAGCAGGTCTGATTCTCAGAGATGCCAACCTGTGGAGATCTAATATCTGTGGAGATCTAATAAACAATTTTAGGATTTTGTCTGCCACCTCCCAAATGAGACTTTTCAATGGCAAATATGGGGAGGAAATAAAGGGAGATGTAAAGAACCGACCATAAGAGGACACAGAAAAAATCTGAGCCCCAGATGGGATTTGAACCCACGACCCTCCGTGTTCTAGATTGGATACTCTGACCTCTAAACTACTGAGGACTCGTTGGTGAGCAAGGGTCATTTTTGTGGGTTGGACTTGCGAACCACATCACGCAGTCACACAGTCCATCACAAGCAACACATTAAGTCTTAACTGCATCACGCAGTCACATTAATTGCAAGAAATGCCTCGCCTATGAAGGAGCCTCCAACCAACCAACCAACCTATGCCACTGATAATAATTAGTATAATAAAGGAAATAAAGGGAGATGTAAAGGGTCGTGGGTTTGAATCCCATCTGGGGCTCAGATTTTTTCTGTGTCCTCTTATGGTCGATTCTTTACATCGCCCTTTATTTCCTTTATAATACTAATATCAGTGGCATAGGTTGGTTAAATATGGGGAGACTTGTTTTAATCTATGGTTTGATTTATTTTCCAGGAGAGGGTACCATTTGATGAATGGTTTCTTGTAAAACCACTTGAAGCTTATCACAATGTTATAACAATGGAAAAATTTATGAAAGATATTGCACCAAGTTTTTGGCCTCCTGGTCAACGTATAGGTTGGTACTTTTTTTCTGTAATGATGCTTCTTAAACTCCTGGTTCAGTTGGACTAAACTATTTAAGACATAAGGGTTCCACCGTTATTACACATTCAGACCTAGTTTTAAACATCAAAAAAAGTAGATTGAGATGGTGCGGTGAAGGGATATAATAGATGTGACTGACTGAGATGTTGACGTTGTGCATATTTTGAGGTCAAGACTGTCTGAAGAACACAAGAATGACAGTTAGTCATAAATATTGACTGAAACAACATCATTCTTGTAAATATTGCATGTACAGCCTGGGGCAGTACTTCCATTTATGGGCTGGATTGGTATGTGCAGCCCTATAGGGTATGGTTTTTGAAGATCTTGATCCTGATCTTGATCCTTAATTGCAATTCTTATCCCCATTTTCCATGGTCTCACGCACACAAACACACACACAACAAAGAAACGCTTGCATTTTTAGAGTCCTGCTGCTAAGCAAGCTGAACTAACTATACCTTAGCAAATTAGGAAAGCAATTTAATGAATGTTAATATGTTGCCATTAACTTCTTAGTTTCTTCTTTTCCCTTCAGGTTTCTGTTACTCCTTTACTGGGCATAAATGTAGAATGAAGGAGGGGAATCCATTTGGTCCTTTCTGGGATCATTTTAACATAAATTTTGATGACTATCGGGAACACACTGGCATGTTGTGGGACACGGAAAGTGAACACAGCAGACAAGCCTGGCTAGAAAGGTAAGAAGGAACATCTTTTTGAAGGTGTAACAGTATTGCAGTGAGGATGTGATATTGGACTTAATTCTGATCTTAATTTATGATATGTTAGTTAGGCTACATGTATTGGCCATTTTGAAATAACACATGAGACTGGTCCAGTGTTGTGTCCGTTGTACTATAGCACTGTTTTGGGAGTGCTGCCCGTGAGGGACTTCCATGTAACAGTGACAGGGATGCTGTTCGGAAAATTAGAATTAGTATAGGTAATAGCATGATTAGTAGTGATATTTGGCATAAATACCACGAGTGATATTTCAAAATTGTTATACGTAATTTCACGAGCCGCTGAAATATCTCGAGTGGTATTTATGCCAAATATCACGTACAAATCATGCTATTATTTGTTTATACTACTACCCGCAAAAGGTTTGTAATTTTCACATGTAGGTATTTCAAATTAAGCTGAAATACCACTCCTCTAAGCCAATCAAATTGCAGAAATTTCTCATGTAGTAGTATAAAACCCCTAAGGGAGACCAATGTGTGGGTGGCTCAAGGTTAAACTGACCCCTAAATAAGACCATACTAAACAGATATCATGGCAGTTTTTTGTAAATTTCTTTATGCACAGCCCTAAGCAAATTAACCTGAATGGGCAAATATAGTGACTGTCTATCCCAAACACCCTTGGCGAGACCAGAATATGCAATTTACACTCCTAAGCTAGACCGCAAAACAGTACGTATTTTTGGGTGCAAGAGCCATAGTGGTCCCTCTCTGGCTCTTGGTATGCACTAACAGTCACACAAAAGGTTTGGAGCGAAGCTGAAAATGGAGACCTCGACTGGGGAGAGACGCTAAAAATACCGACTTTTTTTTCTCTCGCCTCACACGCCCTTCACTTCGCTGTGTGCCCGTGAGACTCTTACACTACTTCTACGCAACCCTAAACCTATTTTGAGAAAGAAAAAAAAACAACTGTTTTTAATACAGTCTACTCCTAAGTGAGATGATGAGCATCCTCGGCACTTTTAATATGTTAGTCTCCCCCAGGGGGTGCTGCTGCTTCTTTCATTGGCTATTACAAGGTTATGCAGGAAACTGGGAGGAGGAGTAAAAGGAGACGAAATAATCGGTTCTTTGCCCAATGCACTTTACATGAAAAACTGGTTATATCTTTCTCACTCTACTACAACTGAGCTTAAAATTTATCATTTCTCTTTAATTATGACCATATGGTACTTTATTGACAGTGCACAGTTCTTAACAGTATGCAAGACAAATGTCACATGAAATTAGTGAAGTGCCTTGATGAGTCTCTCCACAGCTCATTGAATAGGGTGCTCTTCCTGGATGTTTGGGTTGTCATGGGTTTAAAATAAATACTCGACATTTTTTACCGTTGATTTTTTCCACGTTCGTGACTTAACAAACATGTTATCCTTCTCACAAGAAACAAAACAGTCTGTAATTTTGAGCTTACATTACGAGACCCTTATACAATTCTTGTTTTTGTCTTCGCTGATCTTTAGATTTCCAGCTTCGGAGTATCCTGTAATAGCTCTGATGGGAGCTCCTGGGGAGTTTCCTGTCCGGGGGCAAAACTGGTGGCTTCAAAAGTTTGTCCATTGGTCAAAGAAGATTAAAAAGAAAGCCAAGGAATTTATTAAAAGTGTTCTGAATAATGAGCCATTTGTTGGTATTCATCTACGCAATGGTGTTGATTTTGTAAGTTCTATCGTTCGTAACTGTATGATAGTGTTTTAGTGTAGTTAGGAGGAGAATGTTGACAGGCGATTTTGCCCAGAAAATAGTGTTTTTCCTTCGGTTTCCAAGAATGACAGGAAGTCTCGAACAAGAAACTGACACAAGGGACTCCCCCCTCCCCCTTTCACGCAGGCTAACACAGAGGATTGTGAGGTAATCCCCTCCCGGGTGAGCGTTAGTTGGGAGGCACTTTCCCCCTCCACCTCCCCCTCCCCCTCCATCCCTTTTTTTCGCTCTGGTTCAACTGGACGAACTCGCGCGGAAACGCTTGCTACGCAGTGAGACTGTGTTTTTTTTATATTTGGTTTTCGTCAAGATCCCGGCCAGGGAACGAGGGTATTTCGCTTTATAAACAAATCTTTTCTACATTCAGCATTTACGGCTTTTGAACGGATCAAGTCGGAAGTAGTGGAAACATGACAGTCACACGATACCAAAATTAAAGTTGCCGTGATATTTTTCATTTTGTCGATTTTAGCTTTCGAGTGCGATCTTAGAATCTTGAATTTTGACCCACCTAGAAATTAGAACTTTAGGAAGGGGAAAGTACCGTATCTTCTGAGGCTTCGTTCATAACTGAAGCCCCCATATGCATGCATAGCACAGTCCGCAACAAAAAAGGACGATGGTAACCCTGTGGGGGTGCTGCCACATTCTCCTACATGCCGACGTACTATTGGTGACCGGCGGTCATTTTGCCTACGCATCGTGTTGCTAACGTCCCGTTCACGAACGTCTTAACGAGGGCTACACCTGTATATATCTCGTTCTTTCAGCCATGACACGAAAAGACTCCTATAAACAGGTGTATATATAGCTCATTGATCAAGCTTAGGACTTTGGCGACTGAAACAAACACGTAGACGACTCGTAGTCGAAACGACCGCAAATCGACGTACTGACTAATCTTCAGTGCTACTGACCCCTAACAACCTAGTTCTTTGACATTCATGTGTATTGACCATGACTACAAACAAATATGTTTTACCCCTCTGTCCTTATTCTACCTTAATACACAATCTTTCATCGAGGATTTTTCGCCAAAAAAATTATTTCTTTCACAGGAGAGGGCATGTGAACACGTCAAAGATCCAAGGCAGACCTCATTGTTCGCTTCAACACAATGCATTCGGGAGGGTTCCAAGAAGCTAACGTACGAAATGTGTTTTCCCCCAAAGAAGGAAATCCTCAAGAGGGTTAAAAAGGTTGTAAAAAAAATCAAAGCTAAAAGAGTATTTGTGGCAACAGACCACGATCCAATGCTGAAAGATTTGAGTCAGGCGCTGAAATCACTCAAGGTAGGATATTGTTTTAAAAAGCTAAGCCACTGCTGAAGCAAACGTGGAATTAGCCTCCCACGCAGGCGTTTTTAGGGGAGCTCGTTTTTCATCCCTTCCCTAAAAATGCCCCCGTGGGAGGCTAACGTCGAATAGGCCATTTCTGAGTTCCCCCGGGCCTCTGTTTCGAAACGAGGGTAGGTGCTCAGCCTTTGATATGGAAATCATTTTTCATTCTCATGCAAATAAAACTCATTTTCACAAGAAAGGTTGTGCACCTAGCCTCATTTTGAAAATGAGGGTTTTTGGAACTCGGAAGTGGCGTAATATTTGGGGTGGCCTTGTAGTGAAGTAGCCCCCGAGGAGTTCGCCCCCAAGTTCTATATAAGCTACAAGTTCAATTATATGCAGCTTTTGCGAGCGGCCAAAACGAGGCTAGTCCTCTGTTCTTTTTGGCTGCCCGAGAGGGCAAGAGCAGGCGGCTATCTTGCCAAATTGGGATTTCCCTCGTTAGTACCGCCAGAAAAAAGTTATAGTGGCCTTATGGTAAATCCGTTATTGATCAAGCATATTCGGTCAAGAAGGCTGGATATTGGCCACGTCCTTTTTTTGCGTTTTTACTGACTTTGACCTCGTCTCGGGCCTTAGAAAGAACTTCGGTTTGGCCAGTATCCTGCGCTATCATATGACCGGTTCGGCGAGCGGGTATCATGAAACGAATACTTTGTTCTGATCGGCTACCGGCTGAGCGAGTAAGATGGGCCTGTCTTGCCCGCTTGGGGTTTTCCGCGTTGGTCCCGCAAGAAAGATAAAGAGGACTAGGCTAATATCCTCACTGAGTTAATCTTGTCCTCACTCATGGTTAATAACACATACTTGGTTGTAGATATAACGTACTAGAAAGAAGTATTTCTGGGTATGTAAGGTTAGTTAAGTTGCCACATGAACTTTGACGGGGCGAACTAGAACGGGGGGCGAAACCTCTCGTTACCAATATGGAGGGTATGGTGCCTATACAAATCGGGAAAATCCCTGGTTGAAGAGCAGGTTGTCGAAACGTCAGTCACTGCCAACAACAGTCCCCACACTACGCTGATCAGATTCTACCTACCTGTTGCAGGTTTCCGTGCATAAGAGAAACCCCTCAGATGAAATCAGTGATCCAATAGTAGACCTGGCCATTCTGACGATGTCTGATCACTTCATAGGAAACTGTGTATCAAGCTTCACTGCATTTGTCACTCGTTATCGGGCAGTGGAAAATAAACCAACATCATTTTGGGCTTTTGATGAATAGCGAGACGTTCAACGCAATCTTGTTTTTTCTTTAGCGCTGACTGGTGATGTACTATCATCCTCCGATATTGAAATTTAGGTATAAACATGCACGAAACCTGTTAATGTGGCCACCTTTCAGTATACGGGTTCGACTTAATTTATTCTTGAAATAAAATTTGGTTCTTAATAAATCTTCTTTTAACTAAAACTCTGTCCTTACACAAAGTACCTCTTTACCCTAAATAAATTTTGTTCAGTCGTAATTATAATTTAAAAATGTATTGAAGAGACAGTTACATGCAAATTGAGGCCATAACACTTTTGCTTACCATAACTAAATTGTTTCGAAAACGTCACAGGTCAGGCGTTGGCAGGATGGTATCTTGTGGCAACCTCGTCCCAGGGCTTTTACCTTTAAAAAAAGTTGGAGGGGTGGAAGGGAAAAAGCTCTGGGGAAGAGGTTGTTGACCTTGCGGGGCTCCTTGGTGTCTATTTTCGTTAAGGCCTGACTGGCACATCCAACATAAAACACCAACAACAGATACAAAAGAAAGAGCGATGACTTACTTGTAAAACATAGGCACGTTTAACGTGCATGAACTATTTTGAATGCTTCAGTGTAACAGTACCGAGAATGATGAATCTACCTCTTTCATCCCAAATATAGACCGGGTTTTTGTACGAAATTAGGTATTGTGGTACATAAATGAAAACGCGAGGCGCTCACCTGAGTCGATCCTCATGCTATATATTCACTTTCGTCTGTCTTTCCCTGTAACATCTGGTGCAAGTTAAACAACTTGTTATTAAAAGTACAATAAATATCAACTCACCAAACGTTGACTAGAAGGAAAACTTTAAGGTTTCCTCGGAGTTTCTTAAGAAAATGTAGCTCATCGAATACCAAATAGTTACGAAATACCAGGATTTTTATCATTTGTGTAGATGGTTGCATCAT
This sequence comes from Porites lutea, assembly GCF_958299795.1. NCBI lineage: Eukaryota > Metazoa > Cnidaria > Anthozoa > Scleractinia > Poritidae > Porites > Porites lutea. Next base: position 36,759,743 of record NC_133205.1, read on the forward strand.
CATAATTCACGAGGTTTTCAAGTGCGATTCTACTCAGTGAAACATGTTATTCCACTCAAAGAAACAATCTCTAATTATTTCGTCAACTAGCTACTTCCAAGTTTATTCGCTAACGCAAAACTTACCCATCTTTACTTAGCCACTGGGTAAATTTAATACTACGTTATAATAACTTTTATGAGAGCAAACATGTATCAGATATGTTTGCACTTAAGTTGCCGAAACGTGAAGTTACAGGCTTTTTAGTCTGTTAAAAAAACACTTTGCTCGAGAGAGAATAAGGCATGTTTACGGAGTTAATTTACTCGGTAATAGCTTTAAAAAAATCAGCTGTTGTTCAAGCTTCTAAAAACACAATTACGCATACTTCCAAGTTAAAATCAAAAAAACTGAAATGAAAAACTATGATTTTTTCTACTTCACTTTGAAGCGGGTGAAACATAATTCACGTAACGTGCCGTTCGCGATAACCGAATTGGGTCATAGGACATGTCTTGAACCAGCAGCCACGCTAAAATATGAAATCTTTTTTTCAGCTGCATCACTGTACTCGGTGTTTGAATCATGAAGATATTTAAATGTTATGTTTCTCTCAGAGAAAACCGTTTACAGTATAACCCATAAAACGGCCATGAATCGGCCCATGGACCACACAGGAGAGATCTAACACACATTTTATGTAACGAAAGCTGTTTTTATTGAAACCCTTTCATTTTCGTAGGTTACAGAAACGATAGGTTTTTTCCTCATACAAATCCTTATATTTCGAACGTTACGCAACAATGCCGATGCTCGCCGATGCTCATATTTCGAGCTTGGGACACCTGTGTCCGAACAGACAAAGCCACAAAATCACAACTGGAGCCACAAAGTCACAAAGATACATACGCTTAGACCACTGACATATGAGCTATTTTTCCAAAATGGCTCAATCATCAAACGAAGCTAATTAATAAACCACAACTTGATTTTTCGGATTCGCGGAAGGCTAGGCATACCAAACAACAAAATGCAGAACGGTGGTCCTATCCGGTTTTCTTTTTATACAAAAGCAGCTCATACAAGCAATTAGAGTGACGGGCAGGAACCGGAAGTGACGCCTTTACCTCTTTAATATGCATTGATTCTACCAAAGTTTTACTGCTATTTAAAGTGTCTTATATTTGCCCGAGCATTTAAACAAAACCTCTTCCCAAGAATGCAAAAAGTCCACTTCCGGTTACCGTCCGTGCGAGGGTTTCGTATGCGTGGAGTCTCGCGCGCAAGCCTCCCACACTCGTAGCGTCTCCTCAGTGCCCCTCTCCATTATTTTAGAAGCAGGCTATAAACCAAAAAAGCTTATACTTACAACTGAATAGCGCAGAAAGACACGATGCAGCAGAGATCATACACGCTTCTCAGCCTGTACACCGCCACCCTGTTTAATTCTATTTTGTTAGTAAACTTCTCTGTTTTCGGGGACGATCCAGATAACTTAGAAAAAGTGGGGCGGTAGACTTGCAACTGCTATATTGATAAACAGAGATACTAGTTTATTTTAAGCCACAGTTTCAGGCAAAAGCAGTTGCCGATTACAAAAGATCTAAAAGGGAATCGCTACCCTGCTAACGAGGTAAAACCGAGGAAAACCATCAGAACAGAAACTTAACCACAAACATCTTCTTGACAAGAAGTGTTCAGGCGTTCAGGTACGCGTTCCTGAGGGGTGGATTGTTAACACCTTTCGCGTAAGCACGTAGACCAAGAAAACGAACTGATTGCGGAGGCGTTTTCTGGGGGCGAACTTTAACAGAAGAGAAAAGATTATGGAGGCCTCGACAATTGAAAGAAACATTGACGAGGTTCCCTCCTTGTTTTAAGTTTTTTTTTCTATATTTTTCTTATTGATAAACCAAGATCCAGCCTCAATTTTCTGCTGTTTGTGGTCCTTCAAGACAGAAGATTCTCAAACCTGTTGAGAAATGCCCGTTCAAAATGAAAGCTGGCTTGCTCGCCCACGAGACAGGCATGCACGTGTTTCCCAAGCATGTTAAAATACCTGTTGAAAAAAGAAAATTCACTTTCGCAATTAATGCAGGGTCTCTGCTGATTTTATAGACTGGCCATTTCCATTCAATGGAGAGGACTTTTCTCAAAAAATTCGTCGTTTACTAGTTTCTTGCCAATTTAATAACTGTGTCTTGGCAAAAAGTGCGATATCCCTTCTAACACCTCGCCAACTCAGTCAGCGGATGTCGGATATTCTTGACCCTTCATTCTTCCTTTCGTTCTTCCTTCTATTTTCTTTCCCTTTTATTACAGTGGAACCTCGTTAATAACGAACCTCCATATATCAAAGTCCTCGGTATAACGAACGACATTCCTCGGCCTTATAGCGAACATACTTCGTCAGTCCATTGGCCCTTCCTGTTATATCGAGGAGGATTTTATGTGGGGGTGGCGGGGGGGGGGGGGGGGGGGTGCTAACGAGGCCAAAGTGGACCAAACTACCGAAATGTATTTTTTATTGTCTGGTCCGTTTATTTAGGAAAGTAGCAATACATGAGAAATTGTAACGGCAAATTACACGGTAGGAACTGAATATTACATTTGTCGAATACAACTGTTTGATTTAAGTTATAAAGGAGTATTTTTACGATGTAAAATGATACATTAAATACTGTGGAACTAATCCCTCAGAATAGTCCCGAGCTCCAGCCTCCGTGGGTGTTTGGTGGCAAACAGATTTACCACCTCATCCAAAACAATTTTAATTTGATAATGTATGTCCATTCTTTGATTTTGTTTAAATATCACTGTTAAGTTTGAAACTTCGGTTTAACCGACTGCACTCCTTAACCTAGCCTGCGTAGCTGGCGGTATTGTGTAGTAGTCGAGTGAGATTTGGCGGCGGAGCCGTCACGAGCGGCGAAGCCGCGAGAAATACCACCGCCTCGTCCCTACTCCTTTTTTTTGGAACACGGCTCCACCGCCAAAACTTTAATCTCGCACCCACACAATACCGCCAGCTACGCAGGCTATCCTTAACCTTGGATATTGAGTATCAAAATGCGGACCTTTGAGGCCTGTGGGGGGAGGGGGGGGGTGCGAACGTACCCCGTGTACCCCCTGGTTACGGGCCTCTATAAACTACTGATGGACTTTCAATTCTTATCTCACAGCATAAACACTGAAAGTTTTTCTTCCTTAAGAGTTTTCCTGTAAAGTGGAAAGGAAGAGTTACAACTAAATTCCAAAACTTTTTGGCATAGCATCAGGTTTTCTAAACGCCTGCCCTCTCGACAGGAAGACTTTTTTCCAAAATTGTGCGTTCATTTTCTACTATCTGAATAAAACAAAAATTCCTGCATTCGAGATGGCAGATGCTGATGAAAACAAAAACAGAAACAAAACAACAACAAAAATAACTGGTCGTGCGGGGAGTAAAAAGTTAACCTCGTTTCTGGCGAAAGGCCATGTGGAACGAGGTTATGAAAAAAACAAACTAGATTTTGAGGCCAAGGTGCGGACTAATATTTCCTTCCGGTTGTAGCCAGGGTTGGGTTATGGCAAAGGAAGTGTGGGGACGGAAACAGGAAATAAGTCCGAGCAGACGGGTCTGATATCAATTTTCCTTCTGTTAAATACTTCAATAAAGCGGAGTCTGGAGTGTTATGGAATATAAATGCACAAAAAGATTGTTCCAAATCCCTTGTATCGGGATTTTGAAGTCACTGGAACTCTACATAAGGCATCTGAACACTGAATTGTATCCCGCACGGTGCTGAAAAAACATGAAAAATTCTTACTTGAGTTCCCGAATTCATAACGTACAGTTCAAACGTGGCCTTGATCTGCCATGACAGGTTCAAACACTATTCTTTTCTCATTTCTATTATTAACAATTAAATAGAAAAACAATACATTCATTAAGGGTTTTTTTTTCTTTCGCCTGTCATTGTCTCACATTTCCGGAAAACAAAGCATCATCGAAAGTTTAAAAATCGTCTTTGTAATATCTAGAGTCTAACGCCGTAGTTTACTCGCCCTGGTGAGATCATGGCCCCATTTTTTATTTAGTTTTCTTTTATCAACGTGTTTGATGTCATTATTACCTTCCCTGGCCCTCGATATTGGGACGATGTTAAACAAAACATCCTTGACCTGACTGGTCCGCCTAAACACGCGAGGGCAAATGCAAAAGGTGCTGACGGTCACGGAATCTGACTTTTATGCAACTGTTACGTAAAAAAATGCCAATTTGCAAAATTGGTAATTTGCAAATAGGATAGCCAGCATTTTCGGTTTAGCAGACATGGAAAAACGTATCTCTCTTCAAGCGGAAAACAATCTATTGGGTACTTTAAAAGCTTTAAACGTATTATCAGCGATAATTTTATTTTCCTCGGAAAGTCGTTACGTCTGACGACTCACGTATACCGAATTCTAGTAGTATCCGGTCGAATCTTCTGAATATTTATCACGCGTAACGTCTCCCGCCAAAAGGAACCTCACCCATAGCAACCGAACAAAACATGTCTAAATTTAGCAGCCACGAACGTCAAGTCTCAGTTTCATGTCGCCTGATTGGTTGATGAGCCTCGACACGTTGGCTGTGACAGACAGCGAGGTATGACGTAATAGAATTTGATTGGCTAAGCCATCCCGAAGAATCTCGATTTCACAATCGTGCCCTCTTCAACGTTTATTCATTCACGGAACTTCATTCGACTGTGGCGTGTTGAAGTTTCGTCGTTGAAAAATTTAAATTTTACCGGCAAGTTCACTCATCTTAGCGATTCAAAACAAAGGTAGCGAGGAGATCATTCTCAGAAGACATCTTTGTGAAGATGGATTGCGAAACGACGAGGATTATTCAGGTTTCACTGTCGAAGATAACGGACTCGCGTCGTTGTCGTGGCGGTCCTCTTCTTCGACGTAATTTGCTCGTTTCCCAAGTCTTAAACAATGTCTTAACGTCAACAGACTCTGCTTACTACACTTACAGAACCAAAGTGGACATAGATATGGATATAGATGCTATGGAAAACGAACTTGCGACTTTTGACAAAACGAAAATGTTGCCCGATACAGGAGGGTCCGTTGACACAGGAAATGCGAAACATACGACGCGTTCCGCGGCAAAATTAAATGAAAGAGTCACGGAAATGGATGAAAGCGCCCCAAAGCAAGCCAAAAAAGAGTGTAAGGAAGTTCTGGATATTGATAAAACAGTAAAAGCTACTCACGGACAGAGAACAGAAAAGAAAGCAGAGGTCAAATGCGTGACTGGCTTGAAACGAGCGAGATCGCATGGTAATGAACCTTGTGACAGCCACGCGGTACAAAACAAACGTATGAAAACTGAAAGCGACAAAGAATCTTCTAAAACGGAACTCAGTTATCAAGAACCAATGGATATTTCAGGACTTGTTAATGTATTTAGTAGTAGTTTTTCTGGACTTTCTAGTATTCCTAGGTCGACTTCCTCGCTTGGGTCGAACCTAGACTCCTTTCAATACATCGCGCCTGTTGGACCTGTTCGTGGCGTGTTTGGCTGGTCGCAGACCGTTGTAGAAGCCTTTTAACGGACCTTCTGCTCTATTTTTCACTTTTTCTAATTATTCCTTGCCATTGTTTATTGACGCTTCGCAAGCGGCGGCTTTATTTTCATAGCTACATGCGCGTTCGAACGGTTTTGAGTATGACGAAGGCAGCAGCTCTTTATCTTACGTAATAAAATGCATTGCTTTGTGATCTTTAAATGTTATGTAGTATTTTCGTGATGTTTTTAAAGACAAAATGATATCTTTCATGCCCTAATATTTTTTCTAATGTTGTATATTGTAAGCTCACATTTGTAAGAAGGCTTCTTCCTTAATCTTTAAAGAGGTATACTATTTAATAATGTTTACGCATTGCTGCGTTTTGGCCACGCTAGTCCTTATGAGGAAATACATCGACGTTCTTACACTTATTTTACCTTATTAGGGCGAAAGATCCCTAAATATTTGTTCTCGGATCTTGCTATGTTTATGTACAACATTATGACGGCAGATAACTGTCAAGGCTTGTAATATATACCAGAGGAAATTATTGTTAAAGAAACATATTTTGAAACGAGAAATACAAAAGAAATAAAATATTTTACAGAAATTATATGTACTTGCGTCCCGCTTTGAATTTAGCCCGTTAAAGGCCTCATCGAAATATTCTCCATCATTTTTTCTGAAGGAGTCTTGAGTGATCAGTAAACAATGAATATGAAAATAGCCCTTACTTGAAAGGCCAAGTTCGGTATTGTGGATTACGTCATTGGACTGGGGAGACGTATGAACGGGTTTAATTTCCAACCCGCCCTCATATTTGACAAATTTTGCAATTTTCCAATAGCAAGAGGGCGGTAATAAATAAAGGAGTTGGGGCTGTCACTTATTTACAGAGTTATGATCTCTGTAGAAAATACCATTGCTCCTTATAATTAGGCTCTATAAAGTATATTGGACAACGCAGAAGTTCAATACAGAAACATAAATGAAATAAAAATATTGGGTATACCAAATGAATCTGTGGACTTCATTTTTTCTTCCCACAACTGATTTACACAAATGCTCTCTGAGAGGAAAAAATCAATCTTTTGGAAGTCTATATTTATCAATGAGCATCACCTCCCTTTGCAGCTAAAGATAACCTAATTTGGTGTGGTGTTTGACAAAGGCATGAGAATAAATTCCACTCTTGAACTAAACAGTGCTTAAGTATTTGAAAAGGGAATTTTTGGATGCAAACATCCAAAAAAAGAGGGATACGAGGAAGAGTGGGACAATAGGCATTTTCATAATTTTATTACAACATTTTGGTAAATTATTTCATGTCTTTTTTGCTGCCTAACTCAACGATCCTCAAAAAAGTTCATTTTTGCCCAGTCTTTATTGGGTAAACATAATCTGAAACAGAAAGGGCTGAATTTTACCTCCAATTTTAAACAAAAATTATCAAGATTTGCTGTAACAAATTTCGTTAGTCCATGATAAAAAATGGTTATAAGTATGCTAAGTCTTAAACAAAGAAAGATGATGGACTGAACTAAGTATAAAAACTTTTTAACCAGGTCTCTCCCTAATATTTTTGAAGTGACAGGAAATGAAAATAGTACTAGAAGATTAGCCTGTGTGACAGGTGCAAGAATCAATCCCCCTCCCTTTTCCCCTTCCTTCCGATCCCCTACGCCTTTCGACGCCTACATTAGAGTGATTTTACTTGACCCATGAAACAGATACTAACAACTAGTGGAAAATAGCTACAAGTCAACAAAAGGCAGCAGTGGAATTATTGCATAATAGCAGGGAGTATTCTACTACCTATTTCACGGGTTAAGTAAAATCACTGTATATTTATGTTCATACACTGTATATTTGTGTTCATACAGGGCTGTCATTAAGGCAGGTGGCTGGGAATTTCCCGTGGCTACAAAAACATGACCCCTGGCTATTTTTATATGAAACAAAGGATTTATAAATACAACCAAACAAACTTCCTGGCTGTTCAATTCCCCACATAAAAATTTCATGTACCCTGAAACTTGAAATCTTAGTGACAACCCTGATTCATAGCAGAGTCGAGGGGGCAATTGTTTGTATGAGGCAGCAGGAAAAAAACCTGGGGGGCATACCATTTGCACAAACCACCCAGGGGGAAATCTTGTGCACAAGCATAAAACTATAAAATCTGATGTCTTGGGAGAACAGCCCACTACAAATTATATCCAATTTGCTAAAAATACTAAAAAGAGTGGAAAAATTGCATCGCCTCAAATCACAGCCCATATTTTGTGAAGCTCCCAAACAGAATGCCATGAACCATTTGAATTTCAACCAGAATTTTAGGTTTTTCCATGTAAATGGTTAGTACCCCTGGCCTCCATCTCTTCTGATAATATTGCAGTTCAGTAACCACCACTTACAGTAAAAACCTGTAAGTATTAGAACCTGGTTTTGAAGAACTTGTTCAGCTAAAATTTGCTTGTTAAGCCCCCTCTATACAATTTGAAACAGGTTCTTACCATATTTTCTAAAATTTATCAAAATTAAGCCCACCCTTCCCCTCAAATCTGTTTGAAAGAAATAACCCCCCCTCCAAGGGGGGCTTAATAGAGGATTTACAGTATATCAAAAATCAAGATTTTATGCAGATTTTAAGCGAAATACCAATAAATACTCTTAGCTACATGTTTTTTTTTTTTTCAGAAAATGAGAACCTATTTAAGAACCTATAAATAGCCTAAATAATGGTAAAATTGAGACCAGCTTCCCCAAAAATCTGTCGGCCATCTGTTGTTCACCAGCAAAAAAATTGGGAAAACTGTCGGCTGACTGATGGTCTTTTGTCAACCAATAGTTGCCATTTCTCAGCTGACTGTTGGCCACTTGTAGGCTGCCTGTTGGTTGACAGTTAGACAACAAACTGCCGACAGATTTTTCGGGGAGCATTAATTCTTCAATTTTACCTAAATAATTGTGCTGAATTACCATTTATGAAAAAAACTGCTTAACCTAACTTTTGAAATTGCAGTTCTTACTTGTGGGTTTTCACTGTCAAAGTTCATGGGAAAGAACTTGGTAAACCTATTTGCTCTTACAATGTCACATTCTTCATTTACCACAGAGGAAGCATTAATAATGGTATGCAGGGTTTTAGCCCAGAACAAATTTTAACCCCCAGTAACTCTCAGGTGAAACATTTTCCAATTTGCCAAAACATGGAAAAATCATTTTTCTTAAAAACTGGGAATTCACAGGAACATGGCAAAAACCTTCACGGTCCTGATACACCTTTGGGATCAGAGGCACTATGTCTCCATCTTCTAGAGTCAACTGAAAGGGGTAAAGAAACAAAGGGACCAACTCTAGATGCCCATTTTAGTGATGTATCCATCTTATAGAGAGCCTAAAAGGGATAAAAGAAAGACAGTGACTAAACGCCAGCTGTCCATTTTAGCAACGAAGGTGTCCATCCCTCTTACGGAGAGTAAACTAAGAGGAGTCAAGAAAGGAAAGGCAGGGATAACTCTACGTGTCCATTTTAACAAGGCGTCCCTTCATCTTCAGGTGATATTACACGAGATGATTCGCAACAACGACTTTTAGTGCAACAAAGCATTACAGCATTGTTGCGACATTGTTTCGAATGGTTGCAGCATTGCCCCATCATTGCAATGCTGTGTTGCGCTGAAAATTGTTGTTGCGAATCATCCCATGTAACATCACCTTTACAGAGAGTTAACTAAAAAGAATTTAAAAAGGCAGGGACCAACTCTAGGTGTCCATTTACCCAGGTGATTATCTTAAAGAGGTTTCCTCTACGGGAGGATTTACTGTAATTTGGCCTGAATTCACATGCCGAGTAAGCAGAGTGAACAAGGCTTGCTTACGATCATTCAATGCCTGGACAAAATATGCCAATTACATGAACAAGGCTGTACAGTCTTGCCATGGTGACTTGCTGGTCACAGTGACTTGTTGTCATGACTACTGCAGAGATGTTACTGCCTTATCTTTGCCAACCTTAGTAATGGGGAAGTCATAACATGAGGTCACAGAGTGTTACAGAGGTTTCTTAAATTTGTCTGCCTCTTCGATGGACATCAGTGTTCCAAAAACAAAGTGCTGTATCACAGGGAACTTGGATAGTACCTAGAGAATATACAAAAACTGATCAACAATAAAGAAAAACTTAAAAAAAAAATTCTTCTTGATTTGATTTTGACTATTGTCAGTAGACTGTGGAATAGGAAGAGTAACATCATTTTGGGTTTGATCGAGATCTGATTCTGTTGCTGAGAAACATTTCTGTGTAAATTCTTAATGTTCAGGGGGCCCAAGCTAGAAATAAGAGCATTGGCATTGTTGTGTGACCTTCAAAATATGAGAATTTGTACGGGCTAAGACATCAATCTTCAGATTGTTTTGAGCACCCCAAAAATCTCTTCTTAAATCAAGGCACCCCAAAAAATTACTTATCAAATTTTCCTATCCAAGAAAAAAAAAAGCAAATGGAAAATTTTAAAGCCTGGCCACAAATCCCTCAACATCCCAGTCACTTTTACTCTGGAGCATTCTCCCCGCAGGTATATTCTTTTAATATAAAACTACATGTACAGTGATTTTGTTACAAATAGTTATGGTGAGTCATGGGAGTCCTAAATTGAAATGCTTGGGCCTTTATGTAACCAGACAGTTAATCTGGAGACAGATGCAAAAACTCGACTTTTTTTTACACTTTACTGATAAAAGAAATCACACCCACTGGATATTCTACTCCAAAAAATCTTCAAATCGATGGATCATTCTTTGTGTCTCAAAGGATGCATACCATTATTATTTTGCATCTTTGGCGATTTTTATGCATCAGGGACGCAGGACGCAGAGATAACAAAATCACTGCATGTACAGCAGATGTACATGTTATTTTGCAGCTCTTCATCCCCAGATTCAAATAATTTAATTTTGTTTGAGACTAACAAGTGTTCAACAAAAGACTATACTATACATTGTATGGGAAGTGTTCTGTATCACGGACAGGAGAGGCTCACAAAGTGTTGGCTTCAATAGGTAGATCTTTGACAAGTTTCTTGGCACTCCTAGAAATACACAGGTAAGAAAAGTGTTTCTCCAGCAGGTGCCAATGGCTGGAGGAGGAGGGGAGGTGAAAGGAGTCCTTGAACTGTAAAGAAATCTCCTTTGAGAGAAGTATAGAAAGAGAAACAATCTGACCAGTTACCTCAACTTTGTACATTTTGATTAATCCAGAGTTAACTTTTTCCCATGCAGCAACAGAACTTATTCCCCATAGTATATTAGAATGCTCCGCAAAAGGCCCACTTTTCATCTAAAAAAAGAAAAAAAGAGCTTACTTGTTACAAATTGTGACAAGGAAAAATATTTTCTGGGATTTCAAAGAGAGTGATTCAGTTAAAACAAGTTCACACAATGACTCATTATATAAATTATCTTATTCTAGAAACAATCTTCTAAAGGATTTGATACAGCAGCAGGCATTTTCAGTGAGCAAAACAGCAATTCTAATAAAACAAATTTAACAAAACTTTTGCTTTAGTTTTAGTGCTTTTTAATGTCTGTGTAAGTCTGTCCACCTGGCCATAAGGGTATCTCTGTCTATTGTCCTCATGGTGCAAGGCATTAACACTTAACCTTTGGAGCTGAAGGTACCGGGTTCAATAGCCGCCCTTGCCCATTTTTTTTTAAACAATAATTTAAGAATGGACCCCTTTTCACAAAACCATAGATGTTTCGTGCGAGAATAAACAGTGAAAGAAAAATTCACTGTTGCAATCCCTCCCACTTTTTTTAAGATGAATGTGACAAAGAGTAAACCAGCCAGATGACAAGGAAACAGGATCTCATTGCATGAAAAATGGCATTTTGCACTATTTATTTATTTACTGATTAGGTATACATACCATATTATCATATTCAAGATGGAAAAACAATAGGACATGTGAAGTCCCCTACAAAATTTAACCACCCAAAACTAACCTACCAATAAACATAAGAAAGAGAAAAAAACTATCTAACCAGACCCTTACCCCTAGTTAACCCAAAAAAGTGGAGTACAAGAAAGAAGTATGAAAAGAAAATGATCTGCATATCAGACATATCAAATTTTACAAGCGTACAACTGCTTTTTGGATCAAAAAGTAGCCTTACGGTATTTTAGGCAAACAAGCTTAATATATGATCTTGTGTTGTCCTAGTCAAACACTGCTCTTAATATTAAAACAAGCCTTTAGTTTACCTTTGAAGGTGCTTACAGAAGTACTAGACTGAAATTATGTTATTAGGTATAAGGCATTCCTTTACAAACCGTACAAAATTTTTGGAATGTAGTTATGGCTGTAAATTATATAAGCCAGTAGGTGAACACCTGTTAATAGTACCAGGGGAAACAGTAACATAATTTTTCAAATTCAATGAATGTCAACCTACTTTACATTAAAGTAAAAGAACAAATCCAACCAGTAATTAAGTGGTAGAAGATTTAACTGAATGAGGCACTCTTTATAACTAGCCTTGGAGTTTTTCGTAATAAACTCTGTTGCTTTAGATTACATATTCTCTGTAATTAAGTAATCAGCTAAATTAATTTTTCCCTAAAAAGCTGCTTGAACTATTAATCAAATCAAGGTACAGATGCTGACAGCTTAGTAACTGGATAAGCAGTACACTTCAAATAATATTTTCTTTATACTAAAAAATTATGGGAGCTGGGTTTTAAATATAATAACGAAGCAAAATGCCATGAAACCTTCTGTACTTTGTAAACCTGGATTTACTGTTTTTTTTTGTTTTAGGCAACTCAGCTCTGTGTCCAATTACCTTGTGTATAAACTTGATACAGTCAAAGAACATATAATCAAGGTGATTTTGTTCAGCAGCACGTATTTCAGGAAAGTGAGATGGCATGAGATCAGGATGACCTGGAACAAATTATGAACAGGGAAATACAACTTTTAGAGGTTGAAAAATTTAATTATTTACTCAGTTTCATCAATTCTTGGCAGGTCTCCACAACAGAGCATGCTGCCTTTTACTATGGGCTTGTAACAGTCCCTTCCCCATGAGAGATACACCACCACACAGGGAACAACGTCCCTTTCTCTATGCGAACAGTGTGTGGGTTCTTTAATGTTCTGCAGATTCCATATGTGCCAGGGTTGTGAGACAGGGCCTACTGTTTATCGTCCTTACCCAAGAGGACTAGAAAGTCTAATCACTGAGCCTTTGTACATGTGGTTTTTCCAATGAAATTGAAGATGTGATGATTGCTATTGATGGAGCAACGATTTTACAGATTAAAGTGACAATCGAATTGCCATTCCAATCAAGTTTGACAATGTTTGTCATTCAATGATAGCAAGGAAATCTGACAAAAAGTGTACCCTATCTTGAGACTTTTTGGTTTACTTATTTAACCTGACGCTTTTTTATTTTCTTGTTTCTGTTGCTGATGTGGTTGCGTGGAGCTTACTAGTAGTATTACCATGCAATACAATTCTTGTTATGCGACAATTTTGCCTTATTTGATTGAAAACACGCGACAAAATCAACATCTGCAGCTACCCATACAGAAAGCAGCACTTTCTCCTCAGTTATTTAAAGACCCTGAGTGTTGGTCTGACTGAAGTTTGAACCCATGGCCTCCTGCTCAGCAGCACAAGCTCATCCAACTGAGCTAGCCAAGTGAAAGAGAAGTTGAAACAAGGATGTTACCCGGGATCAAACCCAGGACCTTGGGCACCCAAAGCAATGCAACCAACGGTGCCACCATTGCTTCTCTAATCACTGATCACTTTGCTAACTGACTATAACCTGTGATTAGCACACCACATACCTATCAGTTGGGAGCTACCCCAGATGAAGGGCAGAAATTGGAAATCATCTAGTCCCCATACTCCTTGACTTCCAGCAGGTTCCATTCTATATGTCATTTGTAATTTCCTCATAAGCTCTAAATATCTTGAGAGAATTTGATCAGGCAAAAATTTTAATGTATGAGAGATTAGAATAGAAGCACTTACTTATTACTTTGTACTTGGAGACGCATCAGAAAGGGTGATGTTATGATTATTAATCTGCAATATCACGTGCATGTGACAAAGCTAAAAGATCTTAGTGGGATTTGAACACACGGAACTCCAGAGTGCTGACTGGGCAGAGGAACTCATGGCAAACTATGTCCCAGTGGGCCTCAGGAACTAATTAATAAATAAGCCCTTTACTAAAAAAGCATAAGAATCACGCGAAGTATGTATAAGAGGCATAAAAATAAGGCAGGTACAAAAGTCGGACCGGATCAACTCGGACCTCCAGTCCAGGTCGGATCAATTCGGATCGACTCGGACCAACTTGGATCGAATAAAAAAATAAAAATAAAATAAAATTGGACTCGGATCAACTCGGATCATAAAAAAAAACAACTCGGATTATAAAAAGAAAAATAATATCAGTTGGTATCACTTAACTTTCACCCGCCATTTTGCTTTTTTCTCACAAACTCGTGGTTGCGTAAATTAATTTTATTTTTATTTTTATTAATTTTAATGATACACTAGTGAGCAGCACACATACACTTCCAGTGAACATTTTTAACTTGGAAAGAGGAGAAATCATGCTCGCCCGGGACAACGAAAATTTTCATACCCTTGGCGAGAATTGAACTCACGACCCTCCGAATACTATATGTTTATCGGACGTTCCAGCCAGTGAACCGGAGGGTCGCGAGTTCGATTCTTGCCCGGGGCATGGAAATTTCCTTTGTCCAGGGTGAGCATGGTTTCTCCTCCTTCCAAGTTCAAAATGTTCACTGGAAATGTATGTGTGCTGCTCACTAGTGTATCATTAAAATTAAGTTTCAGAAGTCCTGCAGAAAAAAAACCAAACAGGAACAAACAAACACTCCAAATGCGAAACAAACTATCCAAATGCGATCAACAGACCAGGCTTTTGATGCTTTTCTCATAAATAATTCAGTAGTCTAATAAATAAGCAAATATATACGTTCTAGGCGACTGAAACTATCATTTCTTTACTGTCAAACCACAACCATGAGTTTATAACATGATCCGAGAGGAACTGGCACCAGTAAAACAAATGGCGCCTGAAAGCCACGGAGAAAAAAAGGATGATCTGGCCTTTTTTACCCCCCAAATAGGTTAAACTTTCAGTTTTGCAGATTTAATTTAATTTTTTTGATTGCTCCGAGTTGATCCGAGTCCAATTTTATTTTATTTTTATTTTTTTATTCGATCCGAGTTGGTCCGAGTCGATCCGAGTTTATCCGACCCGGACTGGCGGTCCGAGTTGATCCGGTCCGACTTTTGTACCTGCCTATAAAAATATAAATTTGATAAGATGTTATGATCTAATGAGAGAGCGTCACAGGGGGAAGAGTCTCTCCAGGGGCAAAGGTAGTCTCTAAAACAAAATGTACACAAATTCGTTGCATTCCTAACGGAAGTTGAAGGCTGGCTTAATGTATATGTAAAACGAGCTGTGCAAAACACGCTGTTTCTGACAAACATTTGAGCATAAACCCAATCCATAGACCAACTACTGCTTTAAACTCAATTTAAAAAGCAAATTACCAATAGCCCTTTCACATGAAATCATAAGTTTGCTCACCTGTTAGGTCCTCAGGAACAACTCAACAAACATTATAATCCATAGTCCACAAACAACAGTTGCACATTGGATTACCCAGCCTCGAAACACCAGGAGTAAATGCAAGACCTGGGCTGTCATTAAGAGGCGGGGGCCAGGAAGTTCCCCCAGCTACTATGAATGTGGCCCCCAGCTACTTTCATACGAAAGTAGAAGAAAAAATAATATAACCAAAAGAAATCCCTAGCTGTTTGACTCCCTGACTACAGCTGTACTTGTTGTATTCAGCAGGCAACTTGAAATCTTAGTGACATCCTTACAAGACCGTGACATCACTACCCACAGTCACATTGGTATTACTTACACTCAAATGTATGGGCAAAAAAGAGGGTCACGTAGAATTTGAGAAATTATCCAATACATTGTGCGACATTATGAATCTGCCACTGAGTCAGCCTTGCTTCTTAGCATGGTTGCCCAGCTGGCAATTTTAAAAAAAGGTTACCCGACATTGAACTTAGTATTCATCACTGTGGGTTGGCAAGAAAAAGTATATTTATGGTGAAAAGTAATTACTGGATGTTTCCAGAATAAATTGATGTCACAGCCAAAAATTCATTCGTGATCTATTTTCAAAAATACATTTCTTTCAAAAATAATTGCATTTCTTTAGTTATCATTACCTATTATTATTATTATTATTATTATTATTATAATTATTATTACTATCATCATCTAAAAACAAATATAAATTACAACTTACTTGTGAAAAACTTTGAAGACTATTGCAACACAGTCACCTTGGTCGAACACTCGGAGTTTGAACAAACAGCACACAAATGCAGCAAAACAAGCTTCATGGCCTACAAAAAAACAGCTAGTAACACTAACACTTTCAATTTGAAAGTAAGTGCTGCCGTCAGAGCTGGAAGAAACTACGGGGAATCACAGTACAGTTTACACATAAATTAAGTGAAGATAATGAAAATGGCTCCAGGAAATTAGGGTGGGTAAGCCTTCTTAAAGAAAAAATGTTATTTTTGTGTATTTGTGATGCATAAAAGGGGGAAGCCCTTTGAGTGAATTATTAATTTCCAGAGTGCAAGGCCTTAGTATTTAGCAATATTATTACTTCTTTATATTAATATCTAGATTTCTTTATTTGCCTCTGGAAGTAAATTCATCAAGGTCACGAATGGTTAAGTGACGAATCCCGAGGAAGACAAGATGTTTGGCTGCTCTACTATCTGAACATTTTTTGTTAATTCGCAAATGGAGGTGTGAAGATATTGATGCATGCCTATGCTGCCTAAATGTCACAATCAAGCATTTATTTGTCAAGACTCACGAAGCACCTTTCAGAAATACTAATACATTTTCAGGAATATTCCATGTCAATGGGCGAATGACAGTTTAATGCGTAGTGCTCGAGAAGTTTCCTTTGGTTGACTTAAAGGTTGACAAATTATTGGACCTGACAGTAGCCGGTGCCAGCGCCACAAACAAGTTATTTTACAGTTGAATGCTTTAATAGCCAGGGGTTAGCTTCCTCAAAGAGAAAAACACATTTTGAATCCATTATTCCAAGCTTTTCTTTCACCTCAACGGACAAATGTGACTCATGATCAAATTATCAGCTCAATTATTCACCTCAACAGGCAGAGATTTTGACATGACAATCAAATTAAACACCTCAATGGCTGAAAAATACTTTGATTTGCAAGTGGTACCGAAGTTACTTAAGACCAGTGCTTTGAAGCAAAGCTGGTTTACTTTGCACCTTTTCTCTCTTTTCTCCCGAGAGCAGCAAGCTATCGTAGGCAGTTTACGCTGAATAGGAGAACTATTGCCAGGCGGAGTCTTGTCACTACGTCATGTTTCCTCAGGAACAGTATCGCTTTATTATATGACTGTTTGAAGCATTCACAGCTGTTAATAAAGCGATACTGATCCTACGAAACATGGCATAGTGACAAGACTCCCCCATGGAAAGTTAAAGTCCATGTGATTAACAATTATTGTGATTATATAATGACTTCAGATAACACTAATAAAAATACTAATACTAATACTAACAATAATAATTAATCAATTATAATATTAATGCATAACTGCCAAAAATACCTGTTCCATAGTCTATTCTTGTCTTATTGCCAAATCCATCTACAGAAGTTGAGTCACACAAAAACAATATTAGCTTACAACTTAATTACCACATACCCTGTCCTGAAGTATTTTGAATTCTCAACTTGTTTGTGGAGTTACAGTAATTAATAGCAAATTTGCCAACTACAGGTATTTTAAATGACAATTTTACAGGACAAAACTTTTTAAGTCAGGTGTTCATGCTGTGATTCACTTTTTGCAGGTGCTAAATTTCAAGTAACTGGAAGAGACTTAAAATTCACAATAAAACTATTTTTTACCTTCCTTGGCATTAAAAAAGAGAACTATACCACAAAGATCAGCAGGATTATTAGGGCCTGTTTACATAGAGGTGGGAGACCCCAGGTAGGTCCGTATAATCACTCATTTTAATTTGATCATGTTTACATGATAGGTGTTAGGGGTGACCTGCCAAGGTGGCTGGCCTGGTCTGCCAGACCAGACCGGGTCAAATTTTGCCATGTAAACGTTTCAAGGTGGGGAAACCCCCCTAGCTGGGGTCGGATTCATGATACATCAAATACACGCAAAATTTCTTTTAGCAGTGGCTTTGCATCATTATTAAAGGCAACAACAGAAAGCCACAGCACTGAAGGTTGCAGCAAGAGCAGCAGGTGAGTGTAGAAGAGTGCTCATTAATCACTACAACACCTGGTTTGCCAACAGTTTTCTTGTTTACATGCTGAGTGACCATTCAATAATCTTGAGAAAGTGCACCCCAGTATGGCGAGGTTGTAAGATTGCATGTAAAGGAGGATTAATTTTTAACCCCACCCAAGTGGGTCACCTTACCTACCTGGGGATCCCACCTCTAGAAGTATTATATTGTCTCAGAGTGTAAGATACATGCAGTTACAACAAAATGGCATCTGTCAGCTATCTCAAATGTTTCCATTTAGGAGGAGAGAAGGAACCCTTTTTGTGGGTATTTAATGTCAAAAAATAAGCCCTATAATAAAAACGAAACAATGAGGTAATAGCTCCAAACCTAAAAGATATGCTGCAAGTTCTGTGCTGGCACCCATAAACTTTTCTGGCAGAAGATTCTTAATCAAGGAGTCAGCATTCTAAATAACAACAAAAAAGGCTTAGGTGCTGGTAGTTCCTCAACAGTTAAAAAGGGATTGGAATAAAAATAAGTTTGAGACAATATCTATGAGCAAAACAGGAATAATCAAGCATCACAGGTTTTCAGAACCTTATCATTTTCAGGGTTTCTTCATAGGGGTAGGTGAAAATCACTGTCTAGTCATCACGCAAGCACCAGCTCTACACAGAAAATAATGTTTCCATCCTATTTGTCTCTGTTTCTCAACACTTATACTTTTCAGGGCCCTTGAAGGATCCCCCAGACTCCCCTAAAAGAAGGAAGCTACCTCAACTGTACCTACAGAGTACCCCTGCTGCACACATATATTGAAACCTACTTAAATTTTCCTCCTTCTACTATAAACTTGCTGGAGAATAATGCTTGTTATTAGTTTCTGCTTTTGCCTAGTACAGCTGTCAGCTGAGCAGGGGTTTGTTATAAGGCACTAATAATTTATTTTGAGTCCAAAAAGTGTCTTGTTCACAAAGGGTATTGTCCAGGACTAACAACTTTTCTCGCAAAATGAAGCTATTGCATTATCAAAATAATACATTACACATACATTACATAATACATTATAATACATTAGCTCTTCCATCAACTGTTATGTCTGAAATTATGCTATCAAAATTGGTCACAACCCAGTTTTGAGATACACTGGCCATTTTTACGTACAGGGTTGCAGGGTAAATACAAAAAGTAGGCGGGGAATCAAACAGCTAGGGGTTTCTTTTGGTTCTACAAGTAACAAGTGGAAATTGAGGGGTGAACATGTTCCGTAGTCTCTAACCTGTTCTAGTTTTTCAAACCATGTCCGGTAAGCCTTGTTCCCAAACCTCTGTGGTTGATCAGTGGGTGGTATCTCATCAATCCAAGACTCCATGGTATCTAGTAAGGTTACCAACTTTGTTGAAGCCTGTATGAAGTTAAAAGTTGTTAAGAAAACAAACCTGTAGCCTAACAAAACAGGCAACATTTAGCAAAAGCCACTGGTTTCCCCACAAAATAATGTCTGAGGAACAAGTGCACAGGAATTTCATACTGATGATGTTTCACTACCCAGATCTGGGTTGTGCTTATGAGATTGGTTGCAGAAAATTTGCCATGAGTAATGGCAGTCAATATTTGTGAAACTAAAAATCAAAATAGTATAATTTTGAATCCTTGGTATTCTTAATTGATCACTGACTTTTTTAAATTAACGGTTATGATCTGTCATCAATACTGTAAATTAAATTTGCTTTAGCATGATAGGTAAGGTTTGAGTAACAGTCATAATTACCTCAGATACTTTATAATCCCCTCCCATTGATTTGCCTTTGACAGCATCATTTAAAGTTAGGACAAATCCAAGGTAATCACTGTACGCCTGCAAGAAATAGTGGTTACCACAGATCAATTTGCATGACTGCAAAGAAAGAGGTGGACTAAAACTTAAAAGTGACACGGTCCAGTGCCCCTAGTTTGATCATTAAATCCTATAACCCATTTCTTGGCCCAACAAAACCCCCTTAATCGGGACTCATTGGGCTGCTGACCTCATGATGCAGTGGTTTGATATTTTGGGAAGTACAGATTACAATAAAAAATTACACTTTTTTTCTGGCTTGAGTGTGTATTCCTAACCCGTGGAATGGGTCTGTAACTTCTAACACTATGAATTAAAATAGGCCAGTTGGCCTTTGAAACAAGAAACGGATGGCACTTTTTTTTAACTGGAACATTTCCACAACACACCCTCTGCAGGGAGACAATTGCAGCAAGTTAAAGCTTTTCTTGTGGGGACCGTGTGGGAGGGCATTGTTTCTGTAGCTCCCGCGTAGGCTAACTACATCATCGAGTATGGTATTTTAGGTAATCATCTGGTGCAAATATAGGGCCAATAACTCCCTGCAATAATTTTGTGTTAGTTCAAAATCAACTTCCAAATCTGTTTGCTAAACGACCTGAAATGACCTCTCCCCTCCATGCAAAAATCAGCTCCATTGAAGGGGGATATGGGACACGCAAACCCTTCTGAGAGATCTGTCTGCCATTTGGTCTATTTTTTTTTTTACATAGTTGTGACACGTTTTATGATTGGGCATTGCCCTCCAGGGCAGCCCAACAAAAAGAACGCGTATCGGGGGTTTATTGGTAAGCGACAAATGCAGACTTGGCACGTCCCGGGGGCGGTACTCAAGATTTCAAGTGACAGGGATTTGAAATTTAAATTTTGAAATCTTCGATTTCGGGATTCCGTAAAATTCTACTTTGCCAACAAAGTTAAAAACATGCCGCAGCACATGCATGTATTAGCTCCTATTAAAATAGCTGGTACGCTGATGATAGACTGCTGCTTCCATTCATGAATTTTATGTATCTATCTAGTTTTCAAAACGAAATACCTTTATAAATCCTATGACTGCCAAAACGTAAGAAACGTCAAATAAGCTTATATAAATAAAACAAAATTTAATAACAGAAATTCTCTACCTGAGACTTTTCCCACTTGCTCAGATCTCGTGGGCTCAGAATCTCCCGCTTTGGTTTCACAAAGACTGGCACTGCAGATGGAATGATTTATTCATTTAGTATCTTTCAAGGTGCAGTTTTTAAGGGCTTTAAAAATGTTCATTTAACCGTAAAATTGCGATCCTAATTTATATTTTTCGTACCTTCATCTGAAGCCGCCATTTTAGTGAAACTTGCAACTCGCTCCAGGTTCCCCGTAGGTATAGAGGTACATGTTAAAGTGCATGACGCGGCGCGCGTGTCTCTGGCTTAATTTTGTTCCCCGCTTTTGTTCGAACTTTAAAAGAAGTTAAGTGCATGGTGCTACACAATTTCTACATGCTACACGGTACCCGCTATTGCGCCAAACCACCGCGCCCTTTTATGCAGTCGACACATGTAATTTTAGCCTGCGAAAACATCCGTTTCTCCTCGCTCTTCGCAGCTGGGGACGTTTCGCGAGGAGGAACGTCTGCGACTCAGCGACAGAAACGCCTGGAAACGCAGACGTTCCTCCTCGCGAAACTTCCCCAGCGGCGAAGAGCGAGGAGAAACGGATGTTTTCGCAGGCTAATGTAATTTAGGTTAATCAGAATTCGCATATTGTTAAAGTTATTTTTGTATGCAGGGAACAGGGAGTTCAGGGCTACTGGTTTTGGAAGAAATTTACTTTTTCCTCATTTCCTCATGGACACCTTATTTTCAATACACGGTTTAATTGATCTCCTTGTTGTTACCATCTACACCGGACAACCCCTAAGACAAGTGCCCTTCTGTCTTGGGGGAGAGGAATTCCTTGAAGTGTTCTTGTCCCGAGGGTAGAGGAGAAAGCAATTTTTTTGTCCTTGGGAAGCACGGAGGATGGTGCGAGGAGCGCAAGGAACGCCTCTGCGTGGACCGAGGCAAAATCGTTAGAATTTGTATCCGACTGGTTACTAGAGAAGAGTTCTAACCTGCCTAAGTCAATGACCTAAACTGAAAGCAGAGAACCGCATAACGCCGAATAAAAATAAGTCAGTACTTAGTGTTGATGTAGGAAGTACAAAAAAGCAACTCGCAGAAAACTGTACCGGCAGTCGTTTCCAATATTTTTTTCCTGATTTTCTCAATGACCGGTAACCCTAAAAAATAAAAAAAATCCGAGTCAAGTCCGAGTAAATTTTCTCCAGTGAAACATCTGACACGAATAAATCCCCGAATTTCCTCCTTGTTTCTACTTTTTTTTTCCCAAACCGACCTGCCATGCACTCAAAATAGTCTCAAAACAAGAACGCTCTTAGTAGCGTCTCGCTTGCTCGGAGATTAGTTTCTTTGTCAAAGGCGCCGGTGCTGTTATACTACTTTTCGTTTGGAATACAAAACGAGTGCTATATGTCATAATGTAAATACTCAAAAAGTAAAAATTACAAGGAGAGACAGGCCGCACATCTTAGCCTACATATTGATATTGCTCCATTGAGGGGCTTTACTTCGGTAAATGGTAAAGCTTATTGAGGAGTACTCTTTCAGGGATTTTACACTCAAAAAATTGAACGAGGATTTTTATCGGTATCAGGGGCCCATGACTCTGTCAGTATAAATATTCATAGCTTCTTTGTACCGGACCAAGATACCGCTCGGTACAGTATATGTTCAGCACAGGAAAAATGTAGCTAAATGTGTAAGTTTAACAGAACCTTATACAACACACAGTTAATTCAGTTAGCGCGTATTCCTGCTAAATTTGTTGTCCGTTTATAGATATCAATATTGCGTGAAAGTAATTACATTTTCCATAGCTGCTTAGTATCTACTTTTAATAGCTCCGTACAGTCTTAGAATACAATGTTGAGAGTTGTATACAGCATTCATTTTAGATAGATAGATAGATAGATAGATAGATAGATAGATAGATAACAACTTTATTTCAGTCTAGCACGATAAAAAGATCAGCATTGCTGGTGGGGTCGTGCATACAACAATTACAAGAAAAATGAGGAGTACTGAAAGCAAATGTACAATTAAAAATTAAAAACTGTTAAAGTTTTTTTCTTTTATTACAGTATCACTGGGATAAAGCGTTTCATTTTCCAGGAAAATTTCACTTTCTCGTCAAAACAATCACTGATTCAGACAGACCGTCGAGGTGGGGGTGGGGGCGGGTACCCCATACATTGCCTATACGGGTACGTGCCGCCCAACGGGGTCGTGATTTTGAAGCTCCTGATTTAGAACGGGGTATCCATTTCAGAGGCGTTGTCAAGAACGGGGTATAATATTTCGAACGCGCGAAAGCTCCAGTTTTGTAAGCAGCCATTTGAAATTATTCAAGGACAGATTGCTTTTAAAAAATACGGTTCAATGCGTTAACAAGCAAACTGTTGTACTCTTTGCACCCTAGAACGGAGTATAAAAAAATCACCCATTTCTAGAACGGGGTATCAGTTTTAGGGCGAATACTAGAAAGGGGTATCAATTTTAGGGGAATTTTTTTTTTAGAACGGGGTGCCAATTTGGAGTCCCGGGCGGCACATACCCACCCAAAAAATACCCAAGTGCCTCCCCCGGGGACAGACCCGGATTAGTTTACTTGAATTCAGTGTTCAGTACAGCGAACGGGGTTATCCCTTCTTAGGAATTTTTAGGAATTCCTAGGAATTCCAAAAGTTATTTCGCAAGGGATGTTCTGTGAAATTTATGTACAGTCTGCGGCCCACATCACCGCTGATCCACGATTTATTTATTTATTTTATTTTCAAGTTCTTTTTAACCGATCCTTGATCCTGATTTTCTAGTAAACCTTGATGTTTTGCTCATTAAGATTATTCTTTTTTTTCGACCACTGAAGTAGTCAGTTGTTCCAAAATAATCAACACTTTCAAGCGATAGAATTCTTGGACCATCCCGTTCCGGAAAAGCTCGATATAGGATTTTTATTCTATGGACATGAAGTGCTGCAAGTAGAGTGCGCGGATAGGCAAGTTCAAAGCTACCCGTATAAACACATCGGTGACACACACGTAACCGAGGGTGGATTTCCACTGACGCGTTTTTGGCTCCACACGTTAACGCCGTGAAGTAAATTTTAATCACGTAAATAAAAAAGAGAAGTACGATATAAAGTGTTAAGATTAAACGTCAAGTTGAGCGAGTTTCTACTTTTACGCTTACAGAATTACGTGTGGCCTTTCATACATTGTTTCTATTTTATTTGCGAACGCAAATTTTACGCACGTCCTGATATATCAAGTATTTATAAAGTGCAAGACGACTTCACATCTTAACATCTGGGAAAATCTATTAATTAAATACATAAAAGAAAGTGGATCTATTTAACCATAGAAGACAATATTCTGAGAAACGTAACGCCTATGCTACGCCAAAAGTGACAAAATATCAAAGATGCAACTTTATAATTCAAATCCACCAAATTTCTATCAAGATCGATAAAATTAACATCAATTTGCTTTTTGAATGTGTCAAGATTGTAGAATTTAATGTCAATTCCAACGTCTTTCATCTCATGTATCAAGAGACACGTTTTCTAAATCAAGATGCATGTTTTTTAATTCAAGAAGGGAGACGACAATTTTTGATCAGTTTTGTTTCCGAGAGGGACTGAAACCGAGCACACAGGTTGGAATTCAATCACAGGCAGCCCAAGCGCACTATTTGTGGGATCGGGCTTCAGAGGTCATTTGGTCGGAATATACTAGAATTATTAGTGTATTATCTGATGCCAAATAAATGCAAAAAGTCTTAAAGATATGAAGTCTTCTTGTTTGTCTATCTGTACTAGTAGCCTTTAAGAAAACGAAAATCGATATTTCTTGCATTATTACATGTGATTCGGGCCCTTATTGCTCTAATTTTATCACATGTATTCGAATCTACAACGCTAAGAAAAAAAAAATCATGATCACGCGAAATATTGATTCAAAAAGCTCCCTTACCTTTAGTGCATAGCCACTCTGTGTCCTACGGTCGGTTTAAACGCCGTTTAGTCGACTTTCTTTCCATCGAATACTGAACACTATAAAAGTATATAGTGTTCAGTATTCGATGGCTACTAGTACAGATAGACAAACAAGAAGACTTCATATCTTTAAGACTTTTTGCATTTATTTGGCATCAGATAATACACTAATAATTCTAGTATATTCCGACCAAATGACCTCTGAAGCCCGATCCCACAATTAGTGCGCTTGGGATGCCTGTGATTCAATGAGGTTTAAAAGTGTTGACGGGCCTGCACGACTCCTCCGGTTCGTAAATAGCTTGGTCTTAAAACCTTTATAGTTTAGCTCTTACTTGAGTATCTTTTAGGGATTTTCCTTTGCGATATGAAATGAGGGGAGGCTCCTTAAAGATGTTTCTCAGGCATGGTTGGTTCTGTATAAGGTGCCATTTCCCCATGAGTATGTTCTTGAGGGTGGTATTGCGTTACAAAGGGTAGTATTTTCTTACTTGCATTTTTGTTTCTCTGTTCTAGTGCTTTCTTTCTGTCTACGAAAATGACCTCTGAGAGATGTTTTTCTACAGTTGTAGCTGGGTAATCTCTATTCTTGAGGCGTGTTGAAAAATTCCTCATGTTCTCGTCAAAAGTGTTTTAAGAGGAATTTGTTGAGGAAGACGTTGGAATTGACATTAAATTCTACAATCTTGACACATTCAAAAAGCAAATTGATGTTAATTTTATCGATCTTGATAGTGAATTGGTGGATTTGAATTATAAAGTTGCATCTTTGATATTTTGTCACTTTTGGCGTAGCATATAACGCCTTAAAACACCACAAAATAGGATTTCCCGCTATAATATTTTCTCATCATTCTTGGGGATATTTCCTTTTTAATCATTGGCAGCATGTCGTGCATAATTACACGAAAATCAAGGGCCTCCATTCGAGGAAAATTACATCATTGCCAAACTTATATATCGCATGCTAATCACGAGACTCATTTGCATACAGTGAAAGTCGCCACGATTCTTATCCTTAGTACAAACTAGGTCCCACCGACAAAAAAAAAGACGACTGCATTTTTAGAGTCTCGCTTTGCTCAAGCAAGCTCGACTAATAACGTTTTTATCATCTAACCATGCCTTTTATTGGACAATCATTGAGACCGTGATCGTGGCACCGTGCAGACCTGGGAGCCAAAAGTTGTTATCCTTCTCTTTTTGATGTCAAGCGGAAAAGTGTCAATCGTACTCAGGAAGGGATCATTTTTCACTTTTGACAACTGATGGTGCCTCCATAAACCCTCACACACACGACAGCTCCGTATTAAATCAGAGCGCGTGACCTAAACAAAATCGAAGCCTAGTCGAAGGCGGAATCCATGGAAATCACAAAACGAGTACTGCTGGTGGCCTCCGTTGTTTGTCAAGCATTGCTTGTGTTGGCAGGTAAAGGTAATTATATCTTGTCTTGTTATAAAACTTGGCGGAATGTACGTTTCCTGATGCTTGCTAACGCTGTGTTCAGATTTTTAAAAGGGAATGACTGTATCAGCCTTTGGAGAGTTTCTGTAAGGTACTTCATAGCGATCTTAAAAACCGAAAATGCGGTATCTGCCAGTACGTTTACATACAACTAGGAATTACCCTCGTAGCATCAATAATTTAACAACCGCTTTATGGAGTGACATCAATACAAACCCCAAGCCTCATTAATTTATCGCCAACCACGAACTTTTCCCACCTTGCCTGTAAAATATTTATTTTAGACATCATCTTTTTCTTCATCAAACTTTTAAATTCTTTGTTTCATGTGAATACAGTTATATACCGGATCAACAACGACCTACTATCCTGACGAACAGGTTCTCAGGGAAACGTTACGTTCTTTCTGCAACTGACCTCAAGGCCGCCTCAGGGGTCAATTATCAACAACGGGGAGCTTGTCTCCAGGCGGCTGTACACAAGCTAGCGCCGGGGCGAGTCGTTTCGGGCGAGCAAAGGCTCAATGTTTTCTGCGTGTAGCATCGTGAAGTAGTCTGCTACACAGCCGTATTTAGGGTCGTCACGCAATGCTCCTCCCCACTGTGGGGAGGAGCATTGCGTGACGACACTAAATACGGCTGTGTAGCAGACTAATCGTGAAGGGGTTTTAGGAGGGCTATTAAGTGGAGAGGCTTATATCCGGGGGTGGTGGTGGGGTGAGGGGGTGGGGGATGGGGCTCGTAACCATTGTGAAGAAAAGACGTAAAATAAATTTACTTTACTTGGTCTTACTTGCGCTGTATTTTATGTTATGGGATCCTACCTTAACTCTTTTAAGAATTACTAAGTTAATTTTATTTCTTTTCTTCACAACAAGACAAGATAATGCGGCGATTTTATTCGTTTTATTCCTTTTCCTGTATAAAACGTTGCGTAACGCAGTATTAGCAAGCGCTCATTGTAGTGACCTTGGGATTCCTTTGCAAGCACCGAGGCCAGTTAAATTTAGAAGATTGGGAAGAGTAAATAGTGTGAACAAAATGACGGACACAAGGCTATAAAAACAAGGTGCCCATCTACGTGCCTTCACTGCCTCCCGTATTGCCCCCCCCCCCCCCTTTCCCCAACCTAACCAAGAAAATGCGTAGACTGTAGGATAACAACTGACGAGCTAACCTTAAAAGATACTAGCAAAACCATGACTAAAGTATGTCATTACTCCTAGCCTGCCTGCAAGCTCTCCGAGGCGCTCTGGCGGCGGGGCGGGAAAAGGAAGGACGGGCGCGAATGTAAACAAAAAACACGTGCCAGGGGTAATGACGTCATTACTAATGTCGTCTCCGCCAATCAGCATTTTGCATCGACTTTTTCGATGCAGATATTCAAATTCCAGAGACGTAGGTTCAAGCTCTCCTTCCTTTTCCCGCCAGCGCCCCAGAGAGCTTGCTCGCAGGCGACATTACTCCTTGATCAAAAAATCCTATTTGTAAACTGATCGTTATTAGGAAAGACTGAGGATCTTATCCATTCCCTGAACGCACTTCAGTTCCTCAATGGTCCTTCGTTTGTGTTCGCCAATCAAAGTTTTGGCTGGCAGGAGTTTTGTGTATTGTATGCTGAACCTGAGAACATTTCTACCATACGGTCTGGCTGGGATACACTGGGACTCCGAAGTTACCTGTTTGAGAGCCCAGAGGATCCGAAGAAGCAGCGGTCACCTCCGAAAGGCATGCGTAGTGCTGTTCCCTTAGGAGGTCTTGGTAAGACACTGATACCGTCACTAGAGGCAGGCAGCGTTACCTTTGTCTAGCCGATGGGCAGACAAATGGCCCATCTGCTGGACAAGGGTAACGCAGACGCTGCTAACGAGATTTTGTGAGACACACAATAGGGCACTTCCGAGTTCCAAAAACCCTCATTTTCAAAATGAGGCCAAGTGCAGAACCTTTCTTGTGAAAATGAGTTTTATTTGTATGAGAATGAAAAATGATTTCCATATCAAAGGCCAAGCACTTAATCTCGTTTTGATACAGAGGCCTGGGGGAACTCGGAAATGGCCTATTGGTAAGTTATGAGCACGTTACAGACGGGTAAGAGGTAAAACTTACCTTTGAGTTTTCAGAACAAAGCGAGGGTCTTATCATGAATCAGCTAACATAGCTATGGTGGCCCATTATTATCATAGAAAAACTAACTGTTTTATTTAAGGAAATTGAAAACATATTTTAAAAAAGACCAAAATAAATAAATAAATATACATAAATATAAAAACACACAAAAAAATTAATTAAAATAAATTTGAATTTAAAAAAAAATAAAGAAACAAAATGAAAATGTAAACAAATTTCAACCAAAAAAAAAAGAAAAGAAAATTTAAATTAAAAAAAAATAAATAATAATAATAGTAAAAAAAAAATGAAATCGAAAATAATAGTTGAAAAAAAAAACAACATATTAAAATCCCTTAGTAGAAATGCAAATAGATTTTTATTTTGCTATGATAACGCTGGGCCGAACTGAAATCACAATAAATTTCTGTTCTCAAAATGAAATATCGTAAAGTGAACCATCGTTATCATAGCCTGCGACACGTAAGGTCAGTGGAGAACCCCTCGTTACCAGGGCCTCTATCTTTCTTCGTGTAAAATGGGGTTGACAGGCCTACACGACTCCCCAGCGCGTGTTTAAAATAGCCTTTTTATAGTTTGGCTCTCACGAGTATGTCTTTGAGCGACCGCCCTCTTTTATAAGATACGAGGGGCGGTTTTTTGTAGATTTCGCTCAGTAATGGTTGTTGTTCTATTAAATGCCAGTTTTTCACGAGAATTTGCTTTAGGTTTAGCACTGATGGTTGGTATTGTGTGACAAAAGGCAAGATTCATTGGTTTGCCTTTGGTTTCTGTTGAAGGGCTAGTTTCCTGTCTTTGAAGTTCACCTCTGAGAGGGTTGTGTTAATATATAAGATCCTCTGGGTAACCCCTCTGTAGCAGATGCGCTTTGAAATTTGTAATTTTCTCTTCGAATATTAGTTCGGAAGAGTTTGTTCTGAGGAGTCGGAGGGCTTCCCCTTTAATGAAGCCTTTTATAACTCCTTTCGGGTGACAGGAAGCAAAGTGGGTATACTGAAATATCTCAGTTGGTTTGAAATGAGTACGCACATCAAAAATTGCTTCTCTTTCGAATCTTTCCCCTCTGTAGATGTAGGTGTCCAGGAATGTTGTTTCTTTACCGGAAATTTCAGCCGTAAATTTGATCGTAGGGTGATGATTGTTTGCTTGTTCAATGAAATGTTCTATTCTGTCTCTGTTTGTAGTCCAGAGCGAGAAGATGTCGTCGATGTAACGTTTCCAAACGAGCGGTTTAAAAAGGCTTTGGCTAAGGATTTCCGTCTCTACCTTGTTCATGAATATATTAGAAAAGGCGACTGCCATTTTCGTGTCCATGGCCGTACCATGTGTTTGAAGGTAGTTTTTTCCATTAAACTGGAAAGAATTTTCTTGGAGAATTAGCCTGAGCGCTCGTTTTACTAGTTGTGTAGGGATAGGAGGTTCGTTTCTATAGAATATTTCGTATGCTCTGCATACCGTGTCTATTCCCTCCTCTTGCGGTATATTTGTATACAAGCTCGTAACGTCCATTGAAACAAGTATGACGTCGGCTGGGACTTTCGTATTTTCTATGAAATTGACGAAGTCGGTAGTATCTTTAAGATACGACTTTTGTTGTTGTGCTATCGGCTGAAGGAGTTTGTCGACAAATGATGATAGTTTCTCCGTTGGGCCATCACACCCTGATACTATCGGTCTGCCGACCGGGGACGGCTTGTGTATCTTAGTGAGTTTGTCAGCGTGAGATCCTCATAAGGGAATACCACAAATTCTCTGGGCTGTACGGGACGAAATGTCTGTTTGTTGTCTGGCTCTGAAGCCAAACGTTGCACGATTAACTCATGCGGAGCGGAACCAGATTTCTTGCTCTTGCCCTTTCCGCGAGGATCCGGTCGCTTCCTTTTCGCCTTCATTTCCTCTTGTAAACGGTTCCATACAGTTTGCCTTTTATTCATCTCGATAAAAGGACTTTAGATGGGTGTAATGTATGAGGCAGGTTATGAGCCGGTGAAAGCACTAGCTTGCAGCTCACACGCGCGACGAACCTTCCAGGCCAGATACAGTGCTTGCCGCTGTTTTGAGATGACTCCGATGACTATGATGTAACGTGTCGCAGGCTATGATAACGATGGGTCACTTTACGACATTTCATTTTGAGAAAAGAAATTTATTGTGATTTCAGTTCGGCCCAGCGTTATCATAGCAAAATAAAAATCAATTTGCATTTCTACTAAAGGAATTTTAATATGTTGTTTTTTTTTTTTCAACTATTGTTTTCGAGTTCATTTTTTTTTTACTATTATTATTATTATTATTATTATTATTATTATTATTATTATTATTATTATTATTATTATTTAATTTAAATTTTCTATTCTTTTTTTTTGGGTTGAAATTTATTTACATTTTCATTTTGTTTCTTATTTTTTTTAAATTCAAATTTATTTTAATTAATTTTTTTGTGTGTTTTTATATTTATGTATATTTATTAATTTATTTTGGTCTTTTTTAAAATATGTTTTCAATTTCCTTAAATAAAACAGGCATTTCCAGTTAGTTTTTCTATGATAATAATGGGCCACCATACATAGCTAAAAAAGTCTGACTGAGAAAGTAAACTCTTTTTAGTCGCTGAATCAAGAAGCATCCTCAGAAGATCTTTTAGTTCCATTTCCATTGCATTCTTTCACATTTAAACAGCCCAGACAATTTTCCATGCAAATATTGCAAGTAAATCATAGATCTGGAAAGCTGCCGTCCTTGTCACTTGGTTGGTGGAACAAACAATTAAACAAAAACAAAACCTATGGTACATACAGTACAAATTTAAAGATCTACCGTTACCTTTGTAAATTAGTCCTAGTCAATCTTATTGGACGACCATACCGGTGCCTGAAACTATACCGTACCTTTATCTTGTTGCATCGGTTGTTATTTATGCATACAACAAGACTTGTGCACATCCATGGCCTTTTCTTGCATCCTTAAAACATCTCTAATCAGATGTCCTGCTTCTACTCCGACAAGGTTTACATATTTTTTATGTCGCATGCCTCGCTATAGATCTTTCAAAACAGCGTGGGGGGCTTAAGTGGTTAGCTGCCCAGAGTTGTGCTGTTAGTCTTATGTGCCTTATGTGGCCTCAAACTTTCCTCAGACGTTTATCCTCAACATAACATTTTCGCTCCCTCGACTACGTCTAATAAGTAGGAGAAAGGAGCGTTGCTTAGTTATGACTTGCTGTACTATGTTATATCTTTTAGGTACGGGATCATTTGAGCTTCGTGGAGATGGCTCTATCCACGAGTGGACCATTGAAAACCAGACTCCGGCAGGCTCGGCCAAGCTTAACTTCGCAGCACTTGAATTAGCTGTGTTCAGTGTCAGGGTAAAGACTGGGACGTCAAGTTCAGCAGCATTGCTGCGCACCCACCCCCCGATGGGTTACCCCGGTAATTTAAGAAGCTTTCAAGACTTTAGTGCCAGAAGCAATTCTTAAGGCTGCGCATTCTATTTCTTACAATGTTTCCTTTTCTAAACATTCATATATTTGAGTCATTAGTGTCGTACATAATAATCCAAAAGCCGCACCGCCCGTAAGTAACCGCCAGCTTCTAATGAGAGTCGCATTTGTAGCAAAAATATCACAAAGCGCCGGATCCTGTCGATGCAGCAGTTGTGGTTTTTAATACGGCTAATGCTGAAAAGTTAATACCACTGATATTGACCTTTTTTTATTGCGTCCTTTCTATATTGTATCGTTTTTTTTTTCAAAAAAAAATCAAAGTAATAAAAAAGGGAAAATGACTCGGCACAGCTTCCCACCCAGATGTTCTTAGGGTATTGTCACGTGTTCCTTCCCCTCAAACTTATGGAAGGATTGCGTGACGAGCCAAATTTGCAAATAGATAGTTCTAAATAAGCGCCGCCCTCGAGTAGGCCCCCTACCGAAGAGTGAAAAATTCGACAAGCGCACGGGTACTCTTTCGTGTATACTTGTAGGGTTTTCAGTAGTTTCCTTTTTCCCTACCAGGTGTTGATTCAATAGGATATTCTGGCTCCTACCCAGTTTCCAAGTTGACTATTAAAGACCAACGGTTTGGAGACGTCTTATTGGACCTTTTGGCCTTCTCAGCCCTGAAACCACGTGATTACAAAACATCTGCTACTCCGGTCATTGCTTTTACGTTACGCATCCATAACCCAACCAGGAAGTCTGTACAAGTATCATTTATGTTAAATCTGCCTCTAGGTATACAGCCAGACACAGTAAGACTTGGGAGCCCTGACAAAACCATCAAAAGTACGAATGTTATACAGTGCTCGAGGGCTTGTATTGATAACAAACAATGTATGTCGTGGCAAATGGCCAAAGAAAACAAGACATGTCAGTTGTTCTATCAGGTCCCTCCTCATGCTTGGCATACAGGTTTTATTTCCGGTCAGAAAAGCACGTGGACAGCTCATGATTCAATGCTAACGCTCAACAAGCCTGGGAACTATCCTCAAAGCGGCAACACAACTATTGCTACAGGCGGAAAGCGAGTTAGCCCTTCGTTTATGGTCAGTGACAGTTTTGAACAAATTTGGAAGCAATTTGAGGAACATGGCTATCTTGTGTCAACATCTAAAACATTTGAGAGCGGTTTTCATGGCGCTACGGCTGTAAACGTTACCGTGAAGCCTGGGAAAGAGAGAACGCTTACTTTGGTTTTGGGGTGGTTCTATCCCAACAGAGATTTCACGGGTATGCTTTACATTAACAATTATAGTTCCGCAGTATGTTTAAAACGCACCATCCGAAAGAAATTGTAAATTTATACAGCGTAGATCCTGACGAAACCATTTCAACAGCAAAATATGAAAATAGCTCTTGGAGCGAAGAGGGTCAATTGACATTTGTAGTGAAGCCGTTTCTCTGCCTAGATCAGAAAAAAAATCCCGGAATACGTGTTTTATTTAAAATAAGGGGTTGTCCATCCTTTTCTTCAGGAAGTGGGCGACGATTAGAAATGAAGGCGTAGCAGATATTCCCGAAGCAAAGTCTGCTGGAAGTTTCCGGGGATTTTTTTTAATACTCTCTAAGGCTAAAACCATCCCAATGACTGACTCGAAACAGTCTATAATGGCGTTTAGTAAGACTCAGTTTTCCAATACAAAGAGCAAAAATAAACCCTCCGCATAATCAAAAAAAGCAACCTTACGTTTTTTTTTAATGTTCTATTCTACACAGCGGAGATTGTTGGTAATTACTATAGTAACCTATACGAGCACAGTGAGGAGCCAGCCTCCTTCCTATTACGTAACCTGTCCCCTACTCTGCAAGCTATTTCCGCGTGGCACGCTTCTATGATAATCGACAGCAACAGCAAGTCTGTCCAGACCCTCCCAGTTTGGTTACAAGATGTCTTGGTAAACGGGTTAAGTTTCTGGCGAAGTGGCCTCTACCTCCGTGACGGAAGATGGCGGCAGTTTGAATCTTTAGACTGTATTGATATTGATTCAGTTCATAACGATTTTCAGCGAGAGATTCCTTATGTTTTGTTCTACCCTGACTTGGTTGAGAATGTAATGCGTGCTTGGGCAAAGTACCAGAGTGATGACGGCCACATTGTGGAAACTCTAGCTGCTGGATGTTATTCCCCTACTAGAAAAATAGACAGGTGCGTTTATGTAGCCTGAGAAAACAGTCGATATTTCGCAACGCAACCGGTGTTTTCCCCGCAAAATGACATCTGAGGCGGGAACAAGCACAGAAATTCCGTACTGATGACGTGTCATTACCCAGATCTGGATAGTGCTTCTGACTGGTTAGAAATTTGCTTTATCCAATCAGAAGGCGAAGCACTACCCAGACCTGGTTAATGACACGTAATCAGCATGGAATTTCTCCGCTCGTTTCTCAGATCGACGTCATTTCGAGGAGAAACAAGTGGTGACGTCGCGAAATGTCGGCTGTTTTCTCAGGTTAGTTTATGTTTTTCTGTTAGTATCACATTCCCTTTTCCTTCTAAACAGGACAATTTCACAAACCCATAATTGGACTCCAGCTTACTATATTTAAGTGATTTTTGTCATGATTTGCAAAAGAAATTAAAAGACTGAATGATTCTGTTAGTTCGAGTCCACTGGAATGCTTGGCTAGATGGAGACAAAACCTTTGATATTGTAGAGTAGCCTCTTAATCCAACATCGAATAACAGTAGAGTCAGAAAGATGTAAAGTTGTACCATACCTTGTTTATGGCCGCAACAAATCACTTTGCAAATTCATTATGGTAGCTTATGGGAAAGTTAAAATGGACAATAGGCTATTTCAACATCTTTTTTAAAACCTTTTTCATCTGTCAGAAAAAAAAATGTTTCGAACAATATTTACTTGGCACTTTTCTCGTCTACAGTGGTCCTCCAAATCAGCGAATTATGGGCGATGTCACTACGGTTTTCATAACAGAAACCTACCATATTTATCTGTGGACCAATAACAGCGTTTTCTTAAAAGACATGTGGCCGCACGTGATTAAGGCGATTGCTTGGATGATTGACGGAGGCACAAAAGGGACTGGTTTACCTTACAGACTACAGTGTACATATGATCAGCTCTTTCTCAATTTATACGATCACAACACCTTTAACAGTTTCTTGTATGTCCTGGCCCTACGAGCGGCAAAGGAGCTGTGCAAGATAATGGACGAGTTGGATTTGTTGAAGGAAGTTTCAGCAGCACTGGAGGTTGCAAATTATCGAATATCGGAAGAATTATGGAGCGAAGAAGATGGTTATTATCACGCTTGGTGGGATAAGGAGAAAGGTTCACCGTCCTGGCTGATGAGTGATTCACTGTACGCTCAAGTCTGGGCCTACACTCTGGGACTAGGACACTTGGACGATCCAAAAAGGTTAGGATGTAACTTCCGGCCTCAGGATAACTTTTTACTTCCGGGGTTTGAGTTTTTTTTTTTTTTTTTTTAAATTAATTTTTATTGTTTTTACAAACATAATGCTGACTTACTTACATAGTACTTACTTAGTTACATAAAGCTTTAATACCTACTTACATATAACTTGCTAAGTTAAATACTACTTACTTACATAATATTAACTTACAAGATAATGCTCACAAAACAGGAGCCGATGAGTTGGAGTCTGTTACAAAATAATGAAAAAAGAATTCTAATACAACTAATTACTAACTTACTATCTATTAACGAAGAGTAAATACGCTAAAAACGACAAAAAATAAATGAATAAATAAATAACAAACAAACAAACAAAACAAAAAAGCCAAAAAACAAGGGAAATTAGCCAGAATCAAGAAAATTATTTTTACAGCTTGACTTGCACCTTAGCTTTGCTAGTTTCAATTTGTATTTTATTTTTAAGGATAGACAAAAAAGCATCGAAAAAATAATCTTCCTCATTTTTAGACGCGGTGTAAATATAGTATTTTGCAATTATCAAGCAGAGGTTTAAACCAAGACACTGAGGCACGGTGTCTGTAATGCCATAAAGTGTTTGTGCTTCAGAAAACGAGATCTCAATGTTGTTTTTTTCGCGCCACCAAACTGAAAAATGTGTCCAAAACAGCTGAGCATTGGGGCAAGTCACAAATAGGTGTGTGATTGTTTGCTTTTCAACGCATAAATGACAGCGGTCATGTTCTTTAATTCCGAATTTATATAATGTAGCGTTGGTGGGTAAGATGTGGTGTAAGATCTTGAACTGAAACATTGAAACATCGGGGTTTGAGTTCAGTTGTATCTCTGGGTAGCGATCACAATTCTTTTTGCGCTGTTCTTAAAATTTTCTTGACCACCCTGAGCGGCGAAGGTTTGATAACCTAAAAATGGTTAGGTACCGTTACTAAATGCCCTAATGACTAATTTGGCGCCTTTTTCATTCTCATAGTAAAGCCATTTTCATTACGCTGCATAATGCACAATAATTTTAGTCACAACAGTTCGGAAGACACCACGTACTACTACTACTACGTTCATTATAGAGGGCCGTAGGTTACAACACTGTTAAAGGTTATAACGTCTCTCTCCTTTATAAAGTTATTGTTATGTATTGTACTATAGGGCCATTGAAGCAAACTTATTTTATTGATTCCCTGTGTACAGGCTCAGATCTCATTTAATGAAAGAACTTGAAATCAACGATACGCCATATGGGCTCCGAGTGAT
Source organism: Porites lutea (assembly GCF_958299795.1). Taxonomy (NCBI): domain Eukaryota; kingdom Metazoa; phylum Cnidaria; class Anthozoa; order Scleractinia; family Poritidae; genus Porites; species Porites lutea. The sequence goes on from NC_133205.1 coordinate 36,796,365, forward strand.
GGCTACTGACCATCCAAATAACAAGAGCGTGGGCTCATGTCCCAAGGATATCAGTACTAAGAAGTTAAACGAGTTGGTGGCGCTACACAAGTCAATCTGGATGGGCGCCAGCCCTGACTGGACGACTCTTCAACTTCATTTGGGTAAGCTCATATAATTGCCAGCAAGATCAGGGTCGTCTTGCTTGTTTCGGTTTCTGCCTAGCACATCATTGACGTGGAAGTTGATTATCCCATGGGGGTAACCACTTTGAAAAGAAGTTAAGGAATTGTAGGTTACAATCAGCCAGCTAGAAGACTTGACACGTTAACCTGAAAAAATTGGTCTTTGGTTCATTTGTTCGTTCATTCCTGTAAGAATGTAGGTTCATGCATAACATGTAATGTAGCTAAACGCCATCCATTACGCGCGGTTATAGAAGAATATAGCCTGTTCCAGGCGTTCCCAGTCCTCCCTCGTTTTCCCCGAATACATCATCAGATTACGGTAATAATGTTGCTATACCCTCAAACATTTCCAACCTCCCCTGACAAAAAATTCAATTAGATTTCACACCTCGAACTTATTGCATCTCCTTCGGCTAAGCGAGGTTGAAAAGAGAGCTTGCCACACCTGAAAAAGGTTCTCACTCATTGACGATCGGTAAACAGTGACTACACAGTTTTTCTCTGAATTACTTCTAGTCATTAAAAATAGTCTGAAAAATTATTTCCCCGCAGTTGATGTATTTCCTCCCTGTCGCACTAAGAGAAGACAAAGCGTTTCTTTCATGACAGATTTCGAGGACATATTACAGTGCACCTCTCTCTTAACAGACACTTCTAGACGAATGACACCTAAAAGAGGACAGTAAGGGTTTTTCCCCTCTGTTTTTCAGTTATATTCTTTGACTCTCTCAAACGCGAACAGCTCTGTAACACGAATACTCGGTGACGGTTCAAACGGTGCCCTTCTTAGGGAGAGTTGACTGAAGTAACTCTTGAGTGCTACGCTAATGCAAATCTTGAAACAATCTTATTTCAGGTTTGGACCCTCAGAAGGCGTTACTACAAGCTGAGAAAGCCATAGAACACGTTCGTTCAAAGCTGAATGACGAGTGGGATTTTCATGGACTTTACTCGGGGAATGGGTACGGACTTGATGGTCTCCCATGGTGCACCTCGCACTATGCTTTTCACATGGTACTATGGCACATTCCTTTTGCGATCTCGGGCCAGTCCTTCTCGGCGCCAGAAGCAACACTTTCATTTGAACCTAAGCTCTCTTGTCCGTATAACGTTCCCTTCTATACATCGTTTGCCACGGGGACTTTGCAATGTACCTTTGTCCAAAAACGAAATCAAACCAAAATGAAGTTTCAAATTATGTCGACCTCAGGTGAGATGTTTCTGCAACAGCTTGCAGTCAGCGGCTTTCGATATCCAAGTGCACTAACGCTGAAACAGGGTGAAGTAGTCACGTGGTTTTCTCATTAATTTCCAGGGGTTCTTCAGTTTGAATTGCCTTTCTTTACAACTGATTGATGAGTTGTAATTTATTACAAGAGAAATTCGTCTAGTCTCAATTGATACGGGAGTGTAATATAAAACTAAGAAGGATTCCCATCTAAGAATTATGGGGATCAACTTAATAATGAGGGTGGCCGAGGGTAGTCATTTATAGTGTTGAAATGCTCTTTCCCCTATCGTATATTCCAAAGTAATTTACATGGTCAATGGGGTGAAACTGAACAATGTCAAATTCCCAAAAGGCTATATTCACATTTTCTACGATTGTCTCTGTCTTGCCATCTGTTTAGGGCATAAGAGTTTGAAAGAAATCATTAATTCATTAGTTTTTTGTTCTGTTTATTTCAATTCCAGCAAACTTACGGAGGTGAAACAATTTTATTTTCTATGCACAATATAAAACAGATTAATAATTAGCAGGTTTAGGGGAACGAGAACAGTCGTTCTCGTACAATTAACCAAACAACTACGTCCTTAACTTGTGAAACTAATAGTTAACAGCCAAATATTAATATTAGTTTGAATTCTCAGGGATTTTCAATTCGAGCCCGTAAAACTGGACAAGTCAGTAATTGACAAGTGGATGAGACTCGCAATTCCTTTCATTTTTCCTCCTATATAAATACGCAAATTTATTTTCTTACACATTTTTTTGTACGATTTAAATGCGCTTTATTACTAACATTTTCTCTACCCATGGGTAAGAAATGGTACAAATGACCATTTTTCTATTTGAATTTTTTTAGCACTTCCTTCCTTAATACTAAGATAACTAATTTGGAGAGGTTTTGGGCATGCAGCGAAGCTTGAAAAACAAATCTAAAAGGTTCTATGGGTGCATATTTGAATTATAGGAAAGTATCTCGAGTAAAAACCGTTAATGATGATGATGTTCGAAGCATATAAGAAACCAATAAATGACAAGGGTACGCATCCTGCCACCCACTCTTGACAATTGCATTTGATCAGTGACAGATCCAAAGGGAGGAGAGGGAAGGGGACGAGACCTGTTATACCAGCTACGTTTTGTCCATTTCTAGTCCTAGTAAATACTGTAACTAACCATGTACTGAGAAGGGTCATTACTTACACTACAGTTAATGTAAGACAACCGATTATCGAGGAAATGTTGTGAATTAAATTGACATTATAATTCAAGCGTTAGCAGCGTCTCGCTTGTCGTGATAATTGTCACACAGTTCAACAGAGGTTCTCCAAGCATTGATCACGTGCTTTAGCTGCACTTCCGATGGCAATGCGTCCAGTCCTGGCACTGGTTCATGTCCTTTGTTGTCAAGATGCCACTCGATGTAATCACCCAGGCTGAATAAAAGGAGATACAGCCGTTGTAAGATGATACGTGAATTATCTAGGTCATATCTAACCACTGGGGAGTGGGCTGGAACTCAAGCCGAGTTTTGTAAACTGCACTATCTCAGATAAAATATTTCTCTGAATCTTTGGTGTAGCTTCTTATATGATCAGTCATAGTAATTAGGGGAAGGGAGGGGGGGGGGGGGGGGGGGGGCAGCGTGGGCGTTGGACTTGCAATCTAGAGGTCCTAGGGTCGAGTACCTCTCTGACCACTATCAAGACTTGCTTCTCGACAGTCCAATATAAAACTTCTCGTTCATGCTGGTAAATAGCCAACTACAGATAAAAATTCCACAAATGACTACGTCAACCATAGACACACTAGTGGTAACGGAGGCAATTTCTCCAAAGTTACCTCATTTCTTCTTCTCCGGAGACTGTATCACCTCTTAAGTTTAGCAAAATAAGCTCCAGGACCTCACAGACAAAGCGATCCAAGTCAATCCTTCTCATCCCACTGCTAAACTCCTTCAGCTGAGGTTGGGACATGACCTGTTTGTACTTGTCTGAAATCTGCTCAAACGGATCCTACAAAGGCAATAACAAAAAAAGTTAAGTAATAAGCATTGTTATTTACTCATCTCTTACAGGATTACAGTACTTAGACCAAGGACCGACAAAATTCCGTGCCCCACTCGACCAATCAAAAGTAAAACTTGAATCAATCGTGGTGTGCTGAACAAGTGTAAGTAAGCTCTCTATTTCGAGTAACGAGCGAGGCGAGTCGTAAGAGATTGCGTGGGCGAGTGGCAAAGCCCCTTGCCCATGCGCTTTTTTTCGTTACACGCTTGCGCGACTCCTAACAATATTCCCCCAATGCAGGGCTTGTTCCAAGCTACTTTGGGTCTGACATCGGTCTGATATGTATATACTGTCTTGGAGGTCTGCTTGATTTAATTGGCTGTTTGCGTTTGTTTCGATTCCACGGAGTAACTACTTTCTCGTTTATTATACGACACTCAAGTAAGAAGTCGCACTTAAGTCTCCTTGTTTTTAGTTTTGTTTTGATGAGAAGGTTGATAATTCCTCAGCTGAATGTTGTTAAGAAGTCTTTGCGAATGTCGTGCAAAGGTTAAATGTAAGGTAAAGTTGGAAATATAAAATATTCCTTACCTCGCCTCGCCTTATAAGAATTCTGGCTCTCTCAAGGGTAAGAAGTCGCCAGAGAGAGATCACGTGACGCAACTGACAGTACTGCTGGGCCTGAAAGGGAAAATAGAGGAAAAAAGACACGTAGAATGTATTGGATTCAACCCAGGAAGAATCTGTTGGCAGCAGAATACCCGGAGTGATATGCATTCGAAAGGGAAAGGGGAAGAGGAAAATCGGGCACACAAACGCGAAGGTTGCTGCAAAAGTCAATTCTTTACTGTACAAACTTAACTTGAGTTGTAGCTACAATTTATACCTTCAAACTCCGTAGAGTGTTTTGTTGCATTCGTAGCACCCTTTCTAAATAGTTACTGAGGAGCCTTTCAGGGGCTCCCCCAGTGGAAGATAGAAAACCAATGGCAATGTCCAAAGATGACAGCACGTCACAGATGTCAGTCAGGGAGCGAAACTCGCTTATGACTTGACGGCTTACTGCTGAACTCAGAGGAACCTGAGAAAAGACAAAAATATATCCGTAATTTAATTGAATCTCACAGTTCTTTAAGGTGCCTCTGGTCATGGATATTACGACAATTAACACTGATGCATTGACTACATTCAAGTCCTAACATATTCGAAGATGAAGGTGCCTCCTTCGCTTCCGATAACTGCAAAAAAACTGAGTACTCAAGTGACTATGAATCTACCTTACAATCGAGGCATGTGCCACGCGGGGTAACCGTTTCTCGTGCAATTAATTTCAATGTCGTTATACTTCTTGAGGCTAGTCTGCAGGTTAGCTCTAGTATACTAATAAGAATGGTTTTACCTGAGTAACTTTAGCCTTTACAGCAGCAAAGACAGAGTCCAGTTGGATATCTTTACTGAATGCAAACCTCTCATCCTACAATAACAAGTGAACAAATTGGGCTTTTAAAATCAAGTATAATAAATAGAAAATGGATCAGCAACAATGAACGCTTAACACTACACTATTCTTTGAAGAGTAAATGAGAGTAAGTACGGGACCATGAAAACCTTTTTTGTGAAAAGAAATATATATGTGAGTCATTAACTTAATAAATAAATATATAAATAATGAATAACGAGAGAAATCTGACGAAACAATTTGACCCATATGCCAGCGTGCCACACGTGCACACTTGAGGTCCCAAAATAGTCTCCTCCGACTATTTTGAAAACTAGAGCCGGGGGGTATCACGCCTGCGAAAGTCCAACCCCTTTTTTCTCTTGGTACATAGAGGATCATAGATTTACTGACGAGCAGCTATGTCTACTGAGCGAAAGTCTTCAATTGCTCTCATTAACATTCACCGTGACCGTGATGCTGTCATTGTCAATTTATTTTTTCTTTCTTTTCTTTTTACTCACTAACCTCTTGTTGACAGTTTGAGAAATGAATCCTACGAAAAACGTAAAAGAAATTGTTCTTCTACGGGTAACTTACGCAATCTATCTTAATTGCTGTATAATTCAGCTTTCTTAGCTTAAGTGACTAATTTCAGGCAAAACGGTTGAATAGGCCTTTGTAGAGTTGTTTGACGGCAGCGGTAACGAATGCCTCTGCTGTAGTGTTGTTCTTTACAAAATGTGGTTTGACAACCCGATCGAAAATGATTAAATTTAAGGATTTATAGGGAACGTAAACACTCAAAGGTGTTTACGTCAATGATTATGGGGAAAATTAGTTCACAGAGATTTCTCGATATAAACTCAACAATCGCCCGTCAATGGATTGGTCTCCCCAATCTTTCAATCTAAATTCTACGTGGAAATTCCACAGTTTACCTTGAAATCAACAAGAGGTCTTCTCCTAATGAACCTGTCAATCAGCTGTCTTTCCAGTGCATCCCAGTTGTACTGTACCAACGTTCCCCGACCCACCTCCAGAGAGTAGTTGCATTGAGCCAGGATGAGCGGGAGTAGATCTCTGTCAGTGTCATAAGCAATCAGTTGTGACGTGGTTGCGTCTTGTAGCTGTATGTGAGGCAGATCCCTAGAGATAAAAAAGGACAAATGGTGTTAGTATACGTACTGACCGCAAAAATATTCAAACATTTACCTGTTTCTTGGCACGGTTCCAGGATGTAAACTTTATTTTTTATTGTAGATACTCGACATCTATCTAGCAATAATTTTTTTTGCGTATTATTGCATTTCTTCTGTTCAGTTTTAGTTAGAAATTCGGTTATTTTGTCTTTGGATAGCCGTGAACGCTATTTTCCTTTAGTTCAGTCTGGCATAAACAACTTTCGCTGCCATGCCATACAGCTCTACACAACTAAGGCTGCTACTGCTTGGAAACGAGGCTGCTAGCAATATACCATAGAATCGATGGGTTATTTACGTTATTGACTACATTTTTCAAATATGGTTAGCACCGGCTGGTTATGAGGGAGGATTGGAGCCAATCAGAAATGGCGAAATATTTTGAATAAACAGTATTAGTATTAGGTCATGGCATGATTTGTAGTGATATTTGGCATAAATACCACGAGTGATATTCCGAAATTGTTATAGGTAATTTCACGAGCCGTTAGGCGAGTGAATTTGAGACATTTTGAAATATCGCAAGTGGTATTTATGCCAAATATCACGTACAAATCATGCCATTATTTGTTTACACTACTACCCACAAAAGGTTTGTAATTTTCACATGTAGGTATTTCAAATTAAGCTGAAATACCACTGCTCTAAGCCAATCAAATTGCAGAAATTTCTCATGTAGTAGTATAAAATTGAAAAATATAACAGCTCCAGAGGAGAGGGAGGATGAGTAACAAGAAAGATACTTACTTGACTTCTCCGCCGGTCAAATTCTGGTACCGTTCGTTAAACTCGTTATGCAACATGGTGAGAAAAAATACCAGAGCCATGGAGCAGATGCCCAACCCAGACGTACTGGGCAATAGTACTGCAAGAGGACGCGAGATATCCATGGACTTCTCGCATAAATCACTTGGAGGACGAAGGCGCCCTGTTTAAAAGGATTGGTAAAATAAAATAAAAGGATTGGTTAGCGTTAGATCCCGGGGTTACTCCTGGGAATTCTTGGTAGGGGTGTACCAGTCGGATCTCCAAATCCTGACCCTATTTCAAACCAAAAAATGCCATTTTTCACACCCGTTTTCAGACCTGGCCTCTAAAATCCATTCCCATTCTCAGAACTGGCCTTTAAGAAATTATGTCATCAGTACTTAGATTAGAGCAGCAACAAAAAGATTTCTTAAAATCCATTTCGGATTGGTATATTTCTATTTCTTTCTTACTCATTTGGATTTGAAACAATAAATACGTTCGTACACTGCCGTAGTTCTCTTAAAAACCCTACCCTTTGGGGTGGCACATACCCTTTAATTTTCTTCGTCTAAAAATTCACGACTCGAAACTGTCCAATATAATTTATATTGACAGTTTTCCCCTGTAAAGGATCTGTAAAATAAAACTTTATCTTCATAGCGCAAAGATAAAATCATCATCTTCCCGTTGTTTAAAACGAGCAAGTTCTTCTTGCAAAAAACCATCGACGCTAGCTTCTTACGAGGGATATTAAAGGGTTAGATAGCAAATCTAACTCGCTCCTGCAATTCACAAAATTGTGATTTACTAGAAAGTAAGGCAGACTGACAGGTCTAGGAGACATACCTTGCTGGTCAAGACTCAGTCTGACATGATTCCACGCATTGTTAAAACTCATTATCAGGGAGGTGAGTTCATCTTTAGTTGTTTCTGTGCAGAATATTACGAATTAAAATTAGCGTAGCCTGCATAGCTGGCGGTATTGTGTAGTAGTCGAGTGAGTTTCGGCGGCGAAGCCGCCACAAGCGGCGTAAGCCGCGAGAAATAGAAATGGAAATAGAAATATTTTAAACGCCTCGTCCCACTCCCTTCTGGATCACGACTCCGCCGCCAAAACTTTAATCGCGCACCGAGACAATACCGCCAGCTGCACAGGCTAATTTTGGCCCGATTTTACTGGTTTATTTTTGGTCACCTGGTAACAGAAAGGAGCACGGGTATCACGTGATACAACCCACGATTTTTCTGTCGCAGGAAACCATAAAAAAAGTTTTCATTTTTTACTTTCTTAATTCAAATTGAATCGGAAAAAACCAATTTCGTTTTGTTCATACAAATACAAGAGAATCAACATAATATTCTATGCTGTTATGTTTTTGAAGCTTAACAAAAGGTACGAGATATTGTTATCTGCATGGACAATTTATGCGAACAGTTTCATAACATGAATCCCTCTCTGTGCTAAAATGGGGCAGTGGAATATGTCTTTTCACATACTGCCGTAATTCGAAAACCCATGAGGTATCATTTAAATCACGATGAAATGCTTTGTCACGTGTAAACAATAGATTCATATTGTTAAAAGAAGAAAGAAAGTAACAAAATACTCAGGTAACAAGTTTGTTACCACGCATGAAATCTGAATAAAAACTTCATCCACCGATGTTTTCTTTGTGAAACAAACTAGCCCTACTAACCCTGAGGCATGGCCATTATATGATTAGCCTGCGAGCAAGCTCTCCTATTTGGGTGAGCGAAGCAAGCCTCGTGAGAACGCGGTCCCTCTCGGCTTCTCCGCTCGCTCGCGCGTTCTCGCGAGACTTGCTTCGCTTGCCCGAATAGGAGAGCTTGCTCGCAGGCTATTCTATGATACAAAGGAAATCCAAAGAAAATAGTCAAATGAAGACAGTTCCGTTGAAATCTAAAACATAAAAGAAAGTATTTTGTTCCTTGTTTCTATCCACAGTGATTATAATTAGTTGCCAGGCATTTATTGTCAGGTAATCTCATATTCGGACAATAAACTTACTAGAAGGAATCTTGTTTAGGAAATTTCGAATTGTGATATGTTCTGCTTCTGCCCTGTCGATTCTGCGATGGAATTTTTCCATGAGAAGACGCTGTAGCTTAATGATATCTGGCAAAAAGCGGAGGGCACGAAGATTGTGTTCCTAAAAAAGAGGAGAAAGGAGATGATCATAATTTCTACGTCTTGTATTACACTAATAGGTATCCATTATCCGCGAGTACAAAAGTACATAGTTTATTGAAAAGGGCTTAAATTGATTCGAAGGGGCGTAGACAGTTGGGCAGTATTTTTATTGCGGCCTGTGAACAAGGTCTATAGTGGGTTACAGGACAAAGAAAAAGCTACAATGAGGGACAAAAGTGTTGACACACTTCCATAAAATGGCCCCTTTTTGCATAGTGGATATACTTATCCCCTTCCCCTGTCTACCCCAACCCCTTCGCCCCAAAATCAATGTTGAATTTTGGACCCTCACGTCTTTTTTTTTTACTTCAGACAACATTGATTCGGGGGGTGAGGGGATTTACGGCGTTTAAAAAGAATGAAATAATAAATGAATTAAATGTTTGTTAAAAGTACCCGTTTTAAACAAGTGTGTCAACTAGGTTTGTCCCTGATTGTAGCTCCCTCTGGGGACTGTTCACAGACAATTTTTATCGCTGCAAGGTGCCACACTGTTATTTACTTATCACTTTGTCTTTAATAGTAACATTCCTTTGCAGCCGTTGATTTCAATGACAAAATCGTATGGTGTTAGCAAACCAATTAAGTACAGGGGCCATGTCACTCTATTTGCTACATATTTAAAAAGTTAAAACTTGTCTTAGCATCAATTGAATTCCAAAAATAATGGTCCCGATTAAGATTTAGGCAGTGGAACTTTTTGCTGTTGTCCTTTGTAACGGATGGCAAGGATGGTGAAACTCAATTGTCAATGCTGTGCCTGCAAAAATCACCCGAAAATTGTTGTGGTTTAATATTGCTCCCTGATGACACTTATTTGATATCTTCTTCATAACTCCTCAGGAGCATTTTGTGTATGGGAAAAGTCTCTAAATAAAAACTTTTGCACAGCATTGACCCAAGACAGCAATAGCCTGGTAACAAAGCTCCTTAAATTCAACCTAACTTGCACTCACCTGTCGTAAAAACTCCGCTAACACTTTGTTCCTCTCGGGATCGGTGGAGGCCACCTCTTGTTGAAATGTGTGTGACAGGTGATCGAGAGTCACCTGAGTTCGATATCTCCACAGTGCGGGACATGTAGGAGAGATACTCACAGACAGATCATCAGGTGTGATGTCTACCTCATATAGCTGGCGCATCAGGGGGTTATTGCCTGAAAGAATCGGAATGATATATTTAACGTAATGGGGTTTTGTGCTTTTCAAAACTACACGACGCGGAAAGCACATCATGTTTTCTATAAGGACAAAACGGATTTAAATAAAACAGTTAATGAAAATGTAAATTAACTGAAAAAACTGAAGTAAATATTAACGTACACAAAGACCCGGTTAAATTTTTCCGACCCACGAGATTCCAGTTACCGTTTGGAGGCTCTAGCCACTGAGCTATGAGTGACTCATATAGTGAGCGTGAGGTGCAGTGGAGGTACTCAGAATTTCGCATGTAACGAGTACAGTGGACACTAACCAAAGGAAAAACACTTACTAAATTACCTGTATCTCGAAAGCAAATTAAATAAGAGTTGTGTCAGTTATAGATTTAGTGATCGCATTGGGTGGTTGAATCACTACATCTATTAAGTGTTCACAACTCTTAGTTTAGGTGCTTACGATATGCAGGTATTTAGCTTTGCTTTGATAAGTGACCTGTGTCCTCTTGAGATGCGAAGTCCTGTGACTACCTCAAGTGTACGTCCTGCTCACTATATGAGTCACCCGTAGCTCAGTGGGTAGAGTCGTCAAAAGGTGATTGGAGGGTTGTGAGATCGATTCCTGCTAGGGGGCTTGGTTTTTTTCCGAGCATTCCTTCGTGTACTTTAATGTGTACTTCAGCCTCGTCGCATTGGGTGGTTAGTTGGTTCTCTAAGATTATTCACTAAAAGCAAAGTTATAGACAAATAAATAAATAAATAATGTACACTTTGAAATAACACGTAAAAACTTACTCAGTCGATTGTCTCCAACCATCATTTCCAAGCAATTTTGGATCTTTCCCTCGAGGTTCTTAAGAAGTGAGAATCAAATAAGAAAATCCAAAAGCATCAAAATGATATCATTATTAATTATATCATTATAATAAAGTAAAGTCGGCATACCGTAAGCACTGGAGCCACCACACTGTTGCTGAAAGCTGTTTCCCATTTTCTTCGAGAATCTTTGGACCTCAAATCAGGGGCGACATTCACGACTGGTTGTCCTAAAATAAAAGCAAGAGATCTGAAAACGGGTAAAAGATTTCTTCGTGTGAAGCGAACGCCTTTCTTGCATGACACATAGACACTTGACCTGTAGGAAGCTGCAAGGTTTATTTTCTAACGAAAAAAAAACCTTCCAATAACTCAAAGTTGATTAAAATAAGAAGTGGTTATTTCTTCTCTTTGCCATGCTCTTTTCAAATGTCGCTGGATTTTTTCGTCATCCCCTCGTCTCTCCCAAGAATGCTATGGATTCACTGATGTCCCCTCCATCTTTCAAAGACTGGTGATACAAAGACGATCATGTCATCAAGTGTCAGAATTTCTTTTCTTAAAACATTTCACCAGAACTACTCAGGGAACACGGGTTCATAGGGGGTTAAGAAATTCAATGGATCTCGTTAGGCATTTTTAAAAAGTTTGGTCAGTTAAGTATTTAAATGTTTCAGTTGCCCATATTATTTATATGCATTGTTTTCTGTGCACTTTTAACACAAATAACGTGGACATTTTAGGTCCTTGAACAGCGAGAGCAAAATAAGTTTCGACTTAACAGAGTTATTCAAGTGATGCGTGGTAGCTGCGTAAGCTTATTCCGAATAGATCCGCGTAAGTGCGAATACCTGTACGCAACGCAGTCATTTATAGCATTTAACATTTTGAATTTCCAGTTTAACTTCATTAACACAAGTAACGTTAGGTAACTCCAATTTAAGCACAACACAAAGCTCTCTGATCCCTTAGCCATGGTATGGTTGTCATTTTTGGTCGGTGTTTGACTGTGCTTTTCAACTTACGGTTAGAAATAAGCGAGGTCATTTTCACAAGAACCATGTGAACGCAAAGAACTGTATCATCTACACTTCGTCCAAGGCTTTTGGCGAGAAGCTGTAGGTCCATCTGGAGGTGATCCCATAAAAACTGCGCCAAGGCCGCGGGGGGGACTGTGGGTTGGATGAGGGCACCCAAACCCTAAACAGGGACGCAAAACAGATGTAGTGAGAAACAAGTTATCCATTCATGCTATCATAAATATTACAGCAGTCAATGTTTTACCCTCTTCTACATGACTGGCATTCACATTTTATTTCATTTGATTTTAACTTCGGTGGCAATACACAGCTTAAAGGAGCCTTGCTTAACTGGGTAATTCTAGCAATATAGTATAAATCAACAACGCTTCGAAAATATATTAATCCAGATACTAAATAACAAAATGCGACAATTGCTTTACTTATTTGTCAGCAGTGACGAGCTAAACGATTATTCCAGGAAGGGATTTGAAAGCAACTAAGGAAATAGTCTGCTTGGCCTCTCAAGTTTCAGGAAATTCAATGAGACAAGATTGTTTTGGCCTTTTTCAACACTGCCCTTACACTCAAGACGTAAAAAGCGACTTTTAATCACCTGTGGTTGGCGGCAGGCTCCTTCTATCATAGCACAATGCATAAGAACCCTTGTGACGCCCACAACTACGGACGAAAGGTTCCGTTCAGGAACCAAACCTTTGGCCCTTTTACTAGGAGGACCAAGAACGTGGCCAGTCATCGTGCGGTCAGCCCTACAGAACAAGAATAATATACTTGTAAAAAGACCTTTCATGATAAATGTGATTAGTCGATTTGAGTAAACTAATTTCCGATGTGTCTGGTTAACCCACTCTATGAAAAGAATAATGAGCATCACACTTTATCTCTGAACGTCAGGATTCTACCCTTAGCAGTAACCCGGCAACCAGTTAGCTTGTTGGATTAGCGTACATCTACCGAGCGGAAGGCAGCGGGTTCAAACCCCGGCAGAACCAACAGACAGGGTCTTTAAATAACTGAGGAGAGATCTAGAGTGCTGCCTTTGTCATGACATCTTTCAAACGGTTGGACTTTCTAGTCGTCTCGGCTAAGAACGATACACCGTAGACCCCGTGTAACAGCCATAGCTCACATAAAATTTTGGGGGACGATAAAGAACCCACACAGTGTTCATAAAGAGAAGAGAATGTGGTCCCCGGTGTGGTGGTCTATCTCAACTTCACTTTCCAATCAGGTGGCATTCATAAATCATTGCTTAATCAATTATAAATTGCGCATTAAACAGTCGGGCTAAAGTCCCCCCCCCCCCCCCCCTCCACTTTTGCTGGTTATCCATGAAAAGCACCGAAGGGAATGGATAATATAAAATCGTAATGTACAATTGCAGTTACAAACCATAGCGTCGATCTCTTAACCCACAATCCCGGACAAAACTACTTAAGCATGTCCACTTTTCTACGCAACAAAACTATTTCCAAAACGACGCCTTTGCGGAAAGAAATCTCCTTCCCCCAGTTCAATGTTGCTTCCTACAAACGCCCAGGGATCAGGCTTTCTTTTGAATACACAACAACACTGCTTTCAGGAGAAGGGGGAGAGGGAAGAACCGAAACAGCTACGATGTTTAAAAAAATGTTCCCCAAGTATACAATTTTCTCAACAGTTTTGTCCAAGATTGTAGTCTCAAGTATTCCAAAGGATAAATTTGTCGAGCTGTTGAACCAGTTGATAAGCGCTAGGAATACCAATTGCATTATTCACTGTATAGATCCCTCTTTCTAAGAGAGATCTATGGCAGAGAGTAGTTAGGGGCGAGCTGATAATGCTGGAAATCACCAAGAGATGAGCTAGTATTTAGTCGACCTAAAAGAAAACTTGCTTATGCTGAATAGTGGTAAGCTCTATGAAGCCGTGTAAGACTGCAACCTTTTACCAAGTAAGATAGCCGGGCCATTTCAGAATACCACGATTACCTTGAAGACTCCTTGGACCCAACACTTTGCTTAAGGATTTACGCACGTTGTTAGCCTCTTTTAAGTTCCTGTCATTTTCTGTTCATTTACACAAGGTCGGCGCGGAAAGGATAAGGATAACGATACATACCTCTGAGCTGTGGTATTTCCTCGAAAGGGTTTGTGTTCGGTACCACCGATAGTCACTTTACACTCAGGACAAGCCTTCACTTCCATAGGGCGGCCACACTGCAAGGTAAGGAAACAGGATAACAATGAAAATAAAACAATAAACATGTCTAAGGAGCATGAGAAATACTCAGTTGCCTGGTATGGAATCCGGTGTCTTGAGCGACCGCTAAGACCAAGGGAACCTAGCAGAACATTGTTAGGAGAAAGAGAAACTTGTGATTTGACATTTATGTAAAAATAAACCATGACAACAGATATGTAGAGTTGGTGACCACGGTACAAGTCTTGTTTTAAACTTGTAACTTTTAAAATGGCAGTAAAAAGCGTCACTTACTTCTCCAACGTAATAGGGATGTCCGTTGGGGCACTCTGCAACAAAATAACACCGGAAACCAAGTTTATTTATTTCACCAAACATTGCATTGTCTTCCATAACTGTCACTTGTAAACTGCCGACGTATTTGTATTCAGAAGTCGAACATCCCTGACCTTTGCTCAAGAGCGTCTCCAGACTAAACCTCTATAAATCATCGACGAAAATACAAGAGACTGTGCCTTCCGCTCAGTTATTCTGGGCTTAAACTCCAGGTTTTGAAGCCGTTCAATAAACTTGCAGTTAGTATTTTCAGTTATCAAATCTAATACCAGTCGGCAACGCCTCGAATTTTTGAACTGACAGAAACAGAACACCCGTACTTTTGCCTAACATTACCAACTACACCGACATGTGCAATAAGCACAATAATAGCTGACAATTCACCAAACTTGATGGCACAGTCATGTTTCAGTGACGTTTGCGGTTTTGAACGCCGGGTAGAGAGGGAGGGAGGAAAGGTTCCGCGTAAGTGATTGAGCTGTATATTTCCATGTTATCACATAAACACGTAAATTTTTTGTGGATCAAGTCTTTCACTTTTATTAATGCCAGACAGCAAACATGGACCATATTGATGACGTTAAAACAGCAAAGATGCTGTTCGAACATTCAATATGGCGGCCAGTTTAAGTCGAAACGTGTTCAGGTAATATGTTGCGTTCGTTGGGTTTCTCTGCACAAGAAATAGCTTGTTATTGGATTCATTGTGATCTTAATCATTTTTTGCTAGTCTGTTCAAGCTATTTTGTCTTAAAAATGTCAGGCATCAAACTGCGGTTTCAAGTCAGCTAACTGCCTGCACAGCTTTAATTTACCACTTTGATACTTACGATACCATATTCCACTCTCTCGCATTCCCGCCATTGCTTCTTGCAGATTGTCATCAGGCATTGTGGGTAGGAATGCGTTCTAAGACACAAAAAGATGGCGATGAAGACTACAAGAGCGCGTAAGTGACGTTTTCGCTAGTTTCACCGTTCTCGGTTCTTAAGTGCCCTATTACCTCAATAGGACAATTGCACGATGACGTCATTTTACTACAACTACAAGAGTCCTTCAGTTTGTTGTATTATTGTGCAAATTAGAGCCATTGTTTTTTCAACATAAGCGGGATTTACACAAATTTAGGAAAGCAGAAACGAAATGTAGTCAAATGTCGTCATCGTGAAAATGGCCCATTGGACAAAGCAGTGTGTCTGGTCATCGGTTTCGCACTCTAACCAAGCCTGCATTTGTTACGTTTTTTAACTTTATCTTAAAACTGCGAGGAGCACATCTATTTCTTTTATTTTATTTGCAATTCATATTTTGCATTTTGGCAATCGGTAGGAACCGTCCTTCAAGAACAAAAAAAAAAAAAGGAAAGAAAAGCGAAAACAGAACTGTACCATTAAGGCCGCAGGATTATCCATCAGCAGTCGCAGTGGTTCGCAAATGGTCACGTGATTAATGGACTGAAGCACAGTCGTAGTATGAATTACAAGCTCTGACAAATTCTGCTCTAAGCCTGAGCGACCAGGCCTGACTCGAACAGTGGGAATGCCTGGAGCACCTTGTGTATTTTCGAGGAGTTGAGCGGCAAATGGTTGGATCTGTAGAAAGCAATACATCAGAAAGTGAGCATAAAGAAGCAAACAACAACAACAAGGCAACTCTCACAGCCTAACCACTAAAGAAAGTTGGGAAGAAAGGGAAAAAATAACTAGATCAGATAATTTCAGCTAATAGGATAGAAAAATTTGAAGAAAGCCACTGTATGTAGAAACAAATCTTGGGATATTAAACGGGTCTTTGAAGCGATTAAACAAGAAAGGGGGTCTTATTCATAAGCTCGCCTAAGGTATCGTTGAGACCGAAAGCCTCTTCCTGAGAAATAATATTTGGGCATAACTCTCATCTTATAAAGTTAAATTTCTCCAGTTTTAGATTTTCGTTTAAGCTTACAGACCGCAAGAGCTCATTCCATGACTTACATTTCCAGAGAAATATGTGCCCTCTTGTATGAATTCCTGAAGACACTGGTGGGCCTGTTTGAGCAAAAAAGGAACAAACGTGTAAGAGGATACAAATACTCGCTTTACTTGGTTTGACGAAAAAGACGTGAAATAAAATGCTTTATTACTCCTTATCTGCAAGCCGTCTTTTTTCTTCTCAGGCAAGTTAAGGCATGGGTTGAAAGGCTAAAAAGACCCCCCGCAGAGAATGCAAACATCCTCTATAATGACACAGAAGGGTCCAAGTAAAGGGTTCCACAAAGATATGATAAGACATATCTCACTCAAATATTTTTCGAAAATTTATTCCAAGCTTCACGTGACATTCCTTGGATCATGACGTCACAAAACCTGTTTTCTCAAACGGGGCAAGGTTGTTAAACTTCAGCCTAAAAATACCTGTCATCATATTGTCAGCGAAACTGCCTGGATTGTCAATTAGCCTTGCAAGTTCGATTAAAGCATTTTTATTAAGAGTTATTGAAGTTTTTTATAAATCACGTGACCTGTTTTTCCTTATTTCGTAATCTTTGCTCCACTTAGGAATACATACAGGCATGTTTCATAATGTGCAGGCAATGGGAAAAACACCGCTGCCTAAGAATATTTGCTGCTCTTTCATTTCCTTTCCCCCATTTTAATTTGAAAACTTTAAACGTTACCGATTATTTGCAGGTCACGTGACTAATATTTCAACAATGAATATGTCACATATTGCTAAGACCACCGAGCTAAAACTGCTTCCCAAGTTTCATGACGACTGATCAAAACAATCAGTTTCAAATGCTACTTCGCCAAATTATGTAAATTACGAGGAGACCCATGCCTTAACATGCCTGAGTTTGTATCAAGCACATGGTCCCAGGCGTTCCTAGCGGAGACCTTGGAAACGGCCTGGGAATAATAATCGTTGCGTTGAAGAAAAAGACGTGAAGTAAAATGCTTTATTAGTCTCGCTTGCGTAGCAGCGAGACTCCTCATCTGCAAGCCGTCTTTTTTCTTTGTATCAAGTACACAAAAGGGAAGACATGGTCCGAGGCGTTCCTAGCGGAGACCTTGGAAACCGCCTGGGAATAATAATCGTTGCGTGACCGAAGCTACGCATGTTTTGCGAAGAAAGCTTGTTCGGAACAAATCTAATTTAAAAATCGGACATGAAAATTATCCGAAAACTGTTAGGTTTTTTTGATAGGGACCTGAGCGCTGGTCACGTGACTTCTTTTTCCATGTGACTAGCGTGTTGATCTGTGAGAACTGTTGTTGTTGTTGTTGTTGTTGTGTTGTTGTATGGTAGAGAGAGCACAGAACTTGTAAGTATTTGGTTCGTTTTTCAGTTCTATTTTGCTCTCTACCTACATGTTTTGTATTTTTATTTTAGTTTTCACCGTTTGAGTTGAAGAAGTCTGTGCTTATCCCCGACAAAGCTTAGGAAAGATTAATGCGATTTAGAACTTTTCCGGAACGGGTTGGTCCACGAATTTTATCGCTCGAAAGCGTTGATTACTTTGCAACAAGTGAATAAAAGTCAGTGGTCGAAAAACAACGGAGAATCTTGATTAGCAAAACTTCGATGTCTAACTGTTCGGGTTTTGTAAACTTTCATTGCATGAAAATGAGTAAAAAAAAGTATCTGGGAGAAGAGAGAAACGTACGTAACGTGAAATGATAATGATATCGTATTTGTCGATATCATGCCCCAGCCATATTTTAATAATTCAAATTTAAATTAAATTTTGTAAATCTGACTGGGGCATAACATCGTAACATACGATACCATTATCGCGTTATATTTGTTTTTCTTTTCTGAAACACGTACCTTAGTGGAGAGACGACGTTCTTTGCCAGTGAAGCAATAACATGTTGTGGTAACTTCACGGAATAAAGACAACAGCAGCATAACCTCTCTTACAACGTTTGTTACGGTAACGGACTGAAATTATGTCACAAAAAACATGGTGTGAGTCTCACAAAGTGTGAAACTGTTTTTTTGATTTTTCAGTCAAAGACAAAAGACCCACGCACAGGGGTGTCCTCATTCGCCACTCATAAACTACGGGAGATCGGAAAAAAGCTCTCGGCACAGAGATTTCAGGGAACGTTTTTGGGTGGACAGGAGTTAATGATTGGTCTATGTGTATCCAAAGACGACCATTGACTAATAACTGGTTATGTTGGTTACGAACACGATCCTGAATTTGTTTGCCCTAAAGTTTGTGTGATGTCGTCACCTATTGCGATTAGCAAAGTTAAATACTTTGGTTTTGGATTCAGAACTTTCAACTGAAGCACACTCAACAGCAAAATATAAAGAGTACAAAAGGAAATATAGCTGATAAAGTTAAACTAAAGTATTTCAGATTTGTTTATACCTTTAGTGCGTCAGTCAGCTCTCTGTTTGTTCCACCAAGTACTGTTTTGGTCATGGCTTCTCTGATCTTCTTGTATTCTTCTCCATAAATCACGAACCCATCAGGCACATTGTCTTCTTCCTGGAACTGGAAAACAATCAATCAAACCAGCAAACAAATAAACACCAACAGAAAAGATCTTATGAAGTAAACTCACGCGGACTGGTAAATTTCATCCTTTCCAGATAAAGGCTAACAAAAACTTTACACAGCTGACATATGACAATTGAAATCACAATATCTTGAAAAATAGGCATTACCAACAAAGAAATTAATAAACAAACAAACAGCAAATTCCCTAAGTAATACTTAATGAGCAAGTTTAGCATCGTACTCAGGAGGACACCTTGGCACTAAATGTAAAACGCAAGTTATTCACCCCCGTCAGGGCTTTTCGAGACTTTCCCGCTACTCTTTCCGAGCAGTGTATGGGTTCTCGAAAGTTCCCATACAATTTTTATATGCCCGGGCAAGGTTGTCGTTATCCGAGAAGCCATTTGTACATTCCGATCCTGTCAGTCATATTAAGATCCTGAGTGTTGGACCGGCGCTAACTAATTTAAGCTAATCGTGTGCTATGTCGATCACGTTTCAACAATTCTTATAATACACACATTTTCATACAATTGCAAAAGGCAATTGGCGACGGATTTGTTTACCCAATTTCTGCGAAAAATATTGCTTGTCACGTGGTTACAATATGGTAGATTTCCCACGTTTCTAGTTCAGAAGCCTACTGTTCAGATGTTTCAAATCACAAGTATGCTGCAAGGTTCCTAGGTTACTGACGAAGCTGTGTAATGGGCGAAAACTACCTCACCAACCCTAAATTGTGGAATTTAAGTTAAACAGAAACCGAGAGATATTTTAATTGAACAATAAAATGATTTATTTTTAGATATGTTTTGTACCTGCTTGTTTCTGCTCTCAGGTGGCACAATCCACTCAAGCTCCTTCCTACCACACAGCACATGAATTGCCTCCACACCAAATCTCCTTGCCAATTGTTTGAGGAGGAAAAGTCGGGGAGCTGGGCTTAAACTCTCGTAACACAGTCTCCTTACAGTTTCAAAGAGAGTCTCCAATTTCATCCTTATCTGGCGATCATTCCAAGGCTGTGTGTTTTCTACTGTGCTCTTGTACATAAATTCGGCAGTCAGTGCTAAGGTGTAACGCGCTTTTGCAACGCCTTCCAGCACATCAACATCAAGTTCTCGAGTGGGACGAGGTGAGCTTGAAATCAGCAACTGCGTACATTCATCAGAAAGTTGTTGTGCAAGTCTTATCATCACCAGCAGACTATCCGAGGTTTTAGAATACTGACTGATCAGAGAATCCTAAAATTCAGTGTAATTACGTGAGATTTGACAGGATGGTTTCCAATAAAGGGATTGCTATTGGTTTCACTCCATGCATTCAGAAGTTTTTCTTCGTAAACTTAACCCTTCCTCTCTTCTAAAACTCTTGAGCCCTTAAGAACACAGATGCATTTTCTGCCATTAACAGGCTTCTTTCAAACTATGAACGCGTTCTCCTTTTTGCAGCGCGTGGGTACCACCTTTATATATCTACCTCGAGTTCTAGGTAACTTAAGATAATGACTGAGGGTAATCATAAGCATGCTGTGAGTATCTCATTTCTGTTAAAAGATCGCCATCTCAAAACGACATGTAATGAATTCAAAGTTTACCTCCCAGCAGTGTACAAACAGCTGACAGACTTGCAACAAATGGCCAATCTCTGGTTTCAGTCCTCGAGCCTTCGTTAAATATAGCGACAAGTGCTCCTTGACTTCCTTATCACTAAGCAAAAAATCATACCAACCAGATATATTTAACAATTAATGAATAAGGCTGAGTGTCATATGAAGAACTATCCTGGACCGAGAAAAGTCCTTGGGACAGTACTGCAATATTCATATTTTTCTGTCATTTCTCGATTCCCTCTTAAAACGGTGCATCCTTTTCGAAAATTTCTCCCAGTTCTCCCCGTTCTCCCACCCCCACCATATACAAAGTTGAAACTCGAAAAAAAATTCTGGATACACTTGTCTAACATTGTTTGTGGCGTGAGGGGAGGGGTTGGACTTGTGTGAATCGGAAAACGCCCCAGAAATGCAAAAGTATTCGAAGACTTTTGTCCACGATTGTCTAAAAAAGAGGTCGGTAGAAAAAAAAAAGGCAATTTTGAGGGGTTTTCAAGCTTGTAAAAGGGTTTTTTCGGGCTTCTGATGAAAAATCGTAGTTAAACAAACCTTTCCCCAGCTTTTCGCAGTTTTTTGAACGTGTTTGATGACTTTGCTCGAAACGAATATTGTAGTATCTCATAGCGCGTGCATAATTCCAAAGGATAACACAACTTTCAACAAGACTCACGTCCGAAAACAGTCAAGGGAAGCAACGAGTTACTAACATGATGGTGTACACAGTAACAATTTCGGCAGGCCAAAGAGCTAGAGTCGTGGATATACGACAAAGCACAAGGTGCTTCACCTGGCATAAAAGTGACTCAGATATGGTAACATTACAGTCGCCATTACTCAATATGAGCACTGCGAATGTCAAAAAAATCCAGTCGGCTTGGTAGACAAAATAACAATGTTTTCCAAAAGATAGAACGGCCGTGAAAAAAATATTAAGCGATATGAATAGCCGTCCTTGTCATTTGTACAACACAAAAATACGACACGAGCTATGCAATTGTGATGTAAGAAAAAAGCTGTTTTTCGCTGACTTCACGAGAATTGTACCGGCTCATTTTTTAGTCGAGTGTGTTGCTAATATTTATTTGTGTTTATTTGCTATTTGTCACGAACTAAGTAAACAACCAAGCTAGTTTACTTAGAACTGATTTGCATAGCTCGACGGAACCCACCAACAGTACTCACACTAAAACCTTGCGAATCTTAACATATCAGGGACTAGAGAGAAAACGCATCTGTAGATACATCGTTTGACGCTTTTATTTACAGCGAAAACACAATTTTCAGCTCTTTAGTCACCGTACTCACTTTGAAATGGAGAGAAAGAAGAACAGGATAATTTTTCCTTAATGAATCAAGTGAGTACTGTTGTATTCACTTTACGGGCTGGCTTGTTTGACGCATATTATTTCTAATGCAATTCATTTGTGGTTGAAATATACCTTAGCCGTGTTTCTCTAGTTAATTTGTAGCGAATATTGATAATACATCGTGTTTTTGTGACCGAGTACTTTTCGCGTTGCTCTAAAAATCGTGCCTGACCAACTTCCGCCGTACTCGGCTCCAGTTAGGGGAATGGGCCCGATATGGCTAATGAGGGAACTGCCTTGTAAAAACTTGCTATGTTGAGCAAATAGTTTCAAAGGTCGTTATTATTGCGTGTTATCACCTACTTGTCTTCAAAATGCCTAAAAAGCGTATGAAAAATGAAGAAAACAGATTCTTTTCCTAAAACCAGGATTCAGACACTAGGTGTAGATCCAATTTCCCTGATCGAGAGTTGCTTTTCCAAGGTACAATCGGGAAACCTAAACACCGAAGAAACGTTTTTATGGCTGGCACAGAATATTTTGGCGAAACAGCTCAACCACGCGACCACATACCTGTCAACACCATGCGGAAATCACACAATAGAGACCTTTAGCATCAGGTTTTTCATGGCAAACCGGAAACTGTCACGTGACCACGGCCTTGCGGTCACGTTCACGTTTGAACCGCAGGAAGGGCTTCCAGCGGTAAGTGATTTACGGCAATGTTTTTTGCCATTAAACATTGTACAGCCTCGCGTTTAAAGGCACGAACTTGATTTTTATACCCGTTTGCGATGTATTTGTTGGATTTTTGATCTTGAATCAATGAATTATTCCTGTTTTTTGGGTGATGAAAGTGATGCACTTCGACTTGATGAAAAACACTGGCGGCACTAAACAATGAACGCGTGGTTCAAATTGATTTTTTATTCCTTTCTGCCGTACTAACATAAGAAAGTTTTCTGTTCCAATCCAGGGTTAAAATTTTTTCTCTTTCTTGTTACTGAATTCATAACTTAACTCAGTCTCTGTTTAGTTCCTTTTTTTAACGTATCACTTCGTGAATTTCATTTTATTTTACTTATTTCTTTGTGGCTGGGGAACCCAGGCTTCAAAAGCCTTCTGGTTTCTTCTGGGCTCCCTTGCAACCTTACAGTTCCTATATGTATTGTATTGTATTTTGGCTAAATAAAAATGAACTGAACTGAACTGAACTGAACGCCTTCTAAAATTTATACTCTCGGCAACGTGAAACTGCCAACTCGTAACTGCAAACTGCGGTTTGCGGTTTCCCATGAAAAACCTGATGCTAAAGGTCTCTAGTCACACACTTTCGCGGCACTGATAAGACTATCAACAGCCATGCATAATCTTCTGACGTTTAACACAAGCGAAATATCATCGAATAACTCGTAAAAACTCAGCCCATTGGCAGATAAACACCTCTGAACTTTTCTCTTACACTCGTCTTATTCAAGTTCCCGGATGGACGATCACACGGTCGGCAGACCAGCCTAGACCTTGTTTTCACACCAGGGTCTGGGTCAAAGTTCACCTGCAATGTTTCTCTCGCCTTATTCATTTGACTCCCAAGAGCCTGTTTCCGAGCCCAAAAACTTAGTGGTCACCTTAGAAAAGCGAACAATATCGTATCTTTCTGTCTCAGTCCGAATCAGGGTGATTGTTCCGTTTAACCAAATGAAACGAGAATACAATACGATATTGGACGATGTAAACTCTGCGAATCGTCTTAACATTGTCCCATCTCAGAGCTTTACATGATGCTCTCCGGGAAACTTTTCTCAAGGTGACCAATAACGAAATGTTAACTGCTAAACGGCACCGAAACCACCTTTAGGCGAGTACTGATTTTAAATAACTGTCACTTGTGCTAAATTTAGAATTGTGGGTAGGATCGAAAAAAAAAAATCAGGAAGGGAGTGAAGGGGAAGGGGGGGAGGGGGGTAGATAGAAATGCGCGACATTCTGTCTACAGCCACTTCTACACAAATCCCTAACCACAAAACGAACAAAATGAAACAACAAATGCTTCCATTACATACCGTGTCCTCAGTAGTTGCTGTAGTAGGAATGACCTCACCACAGCAGTTGCATCAATACCATGCTCAGGGAAAGGAGAAAAGTCTTTGGTTTTAGAACTAGCAGCTTCGATCACGTAACTCATGAACATGTCGAACAGCTCGTTGTTCATTACACTTTCACGCCCTTCAGCGCCAAAACAAAATAATGAAACAAGCTCCATGAAGAAAGAGTTACATCGGCGGCGAAAGTCGGAGTGTTCTTGGACAGCTTTCCTAAAAATGGCGCAACAGAAAGATATTAGCAGTAGTTCATCAGTACACCTCAAATTTTCCCAGGGACAAACATGATCACACTGAAATGAGCTGTAGCAGGACAACATCCTCAATTAAAAGAACAACTGTTTCGATCCGTTGACTGTCACGCTAATGTTTGTCGCAGATTTTTAGTCAAATTTGTTCATTTTTGTTCAGCCACTTTCATGTTTGTTGGTTTTGCACGTTTTGGTCAATAAGTTGTTCGTAAGGTCCCCCATAACCGTTGGCCTCGACCCAAGGCGTTAGTTCTTAATTTAATAGTAAGCTGTAAACCATCTTTCTTGGCAATAAACAAAAGTAAGGGGGACAAGTTTGTAATTTTCCGCCTTTCACTCCAAACTAGAAACTAACCCTTTTAAGTAAGAAAAGAAATCTAACCCTATAATTTGGGTGGACTGTATCCTAAAATCCTCAGGGATGTCCTGTCTACACATAGGACAATTTCGTTCCTGTACTATCCATTCAGAAATGCAATGCAGACAGATCACGTGACTGCAAGGTATTTTGACCGGGTCCTTTCCAACTAAGCCGTCCAAGCACACGGGGCAGGTGTTAAGACCAAAACTGTGAAAAGGGAATCATGACATTGATTAAAATGATGCCGTCCGCATATTAGGCACATGCATCTGGTTGTTCCAAGCCCGAGAATAGAGAACTACACAGTACAGCAGACGTATTTCCGGTCGTCGCTTCTCTCCCTCCGAGAAGCGACCACCGGAAATACGTCTGCTGTTCGCAGGCTAAAAAATAACCGGTCTAGATTTGCATCAATCGACCTTCGAAAAACTCAACCCTGGCTTTAACCTTTAATCCCCCACAACACTATACAAATTCTCTTGCAATGATCTCCCTATACTATATTCTAGTTGAGAAAATTTGTTTCAAGATCAAAGCATTTTTCCTTCTGTGATCACTTCATTAATTCTCACAACCTTTCCTCTCGAATATGTATTGATATTGTCAGAAGAAAATTAATGTTGGTGAATATTGGGGCTTAAGGGTTAATCACTTTGCTTAACCTCTGAAAAGTTTAATTTGAAACGCCGACTGGAAGTATCTGTATTAAGCCAATAAGGTAATAAATACTTCAATAAGAAAACTTTCAAAATAAAGCTTCTTTCCTTTTTCGTCATTTTAAGTTTTGAACCCATAAAATATCAAATAAAGTAAAAAATGCGTCCTTCGCCCCTCGCCCACTAACGACGTTTATCACATTACACAATCGTACCTGGTATAGCGTTTACTGACAGCCTCACTACAGTCAACCAGAAACTTCTCAATGACCCGCATGGTGTGTAGCTTTGCAAAGTCTGTATCCTCTCCCAAGGCCTGTAAGGAGAGTGTTTGTATTAGACATGTGCACATTTGAAGAAGCACGATAAATACGTCTGTATATTTAAGACACTCTGCAAAAGCACGATAAATACGGTCACACAGTCCATCACAAGCAACACATTAAGGCTTAACTGTATCACACAGTCACATTAATAGTAAGAAATGTCTCACTCATGAAGGAGCCTCCAACCAACCAACCTATGCCACTGATATTAATATTTAAAGGAAAATAAAGGGAGATGTAAAGAATCAACCAGAAGAGGACACAGAAAAAATCTGAGCCCCAGAACTCGTGATGGACTGTGTGACTGCGAGATGCGGTTCGCAAGTCCAACCCACAAAAATGACCCTTGCTCGCCAACGAGTCCTCAGTAGCTCAGAGGTTAGAGCATCCGATCTAGAACACGGAGGGTCGTGGGTTCGAATCCCATCTGGGGCTCAGATTTTTTCTGTGTCCTCTTATGGTTGATTCTTTACATCTCCCTTTATTTTCCTTTAAATATTAATATCAGTGGCATAGGTTCATCGACTATATGCTTTGAGATTACGTTGTTGGGCAAAATTTAAATTTAAATGTTTAATTGTTACATAGCAACGCTTTGTTTCTGTGGCGGCAAGAAGATACAAGTTCGTTACGTTTGTTAAGTGATGATAGATTAGGACGACAGATAATTAAAAATTTCTCTTTGAGGCAAAGGTTACACCTTTTACTCGAACTGTTATAGGATGAGCTAGATGAAATGGTACGCCATGAAATAGAATAGACAATGTTGTTGTCTTTCAGGGACCAGACATGTTTACTGAGTTCCGTAGAGTTCCTGTGTTTTGGGTGACGGAATGATGCAGTGTGGTTTCTGTACCTAGTTTTGAAGGCGTTTTCTGTGAGTCCGATGTATGTTTCAGAAGTGTTATTGTCGTTACGTTTGACGGTTGCTTCGTAGATAACTGATGATTGAAGGCAGTTTCCGTTAAGAGGGCATGAGTTTTTTTGTCGACAGTTACATGATTTGTTGTCAACAGAGTTATCTGTGGATTTATCTGTGTGTTTGGATGCATTCAGGATACGCTTGTTGTGGTTGTCGATAATTTGTTTAGTGTTATTCATGCAACTGTAGCTGATCTTGATGGTATTGCGGTTGAAGATTTTTCTGAGTTTGTTCTCTTTAGGAAAGTGTTTGTCTACTAGGGTGAGGAATCTGTGACCGATGTTGGTGCTGACGCTTTTGCTGAATGGGGGGTTGTACCAGAGGATGTTGTTGCGTTGTCTGTTTCTCCGTTTAGCAGTTGTAGTCGGTTCGTAGTGTAGAGTGTAGTGGTATCCGCTTTCGTCGAGAGCTTTTTGGTATGGGGGGAGGGGTGGCTTGGTCGAATGATGCTTTGTCCGATGAAAGGGATGATAGCCGTCTGTTGATGCCGGCGGGTATGTTCGGTGGGTGGTTGCTCTCGCGATGGACGTACTGTAGCGTGGTTTTAGGCTTTGTGAAGGGCCGGTAGGTGCTGTGATGCGTAGCCCATTTTGGTTAAAGAACGGCATATTTCCTTCTTGATGTTTTCTGTGTCTCTCGGTGCGGCATTAGAGGACGTGGTTAGAATTTGTGTCTTTCACACGCTCTCAGTAAAATCATGCTAACCATGTTCTTCTTGCTTAATCCTTGCAGGCTTCCCTGATGTCGGTAGCAACTGTTATATGAATTGCCTTTTATCAATTCTCCAACATGTTCGTTTTATAACTGATCTCAGACAGGCATCCAAAGTTATACCCGAGGGATGTCCAACAATGACAGCCACTGTTAAGATCTACGACATTGCTTCGAAAGTGCACACTAAGGAATTCCAGGTAAGTATTTCATGGTATGGGTTAACTTTATCTTTGCTTTTTACAGTCGTTTATTATTTAGATAGGGTTCTCAACTTGTTCTCTTTTGCAGCGGCAAGAATATGAATGTAGCGTAGCAGAGCTTCTGACAGCCATTGACTGGGATAAAAAAGATCGCGGTGTTGGGTTTTGGAACGACACAATGGAGTTTTATCAAGTGCTTCTGGAAAAGTTGGAAGTAGAAATGGAGGTGACCGTTAATGTAAACGAACTGTAGTTACGTTATCTACTAATTGACTGTAAATAGAATCATAGATCAAAGCGTTGGAAATTAAGGCTTTCCCTTCCCAACCCACTTCTTCGGCTCCTTGGCCTTTTTTACAAAATCAAAGTAATTCTTGAAGCTGTATCCCCAAAAAAGGGGAGCTTAAGGAAAGGTGATTTGTTTAGCAACGCACTCCGTCAGGAAGTGAGGCCTTTGCCGGGCCTCAAACATTTTTCGACGTAGCAAATTAGTATTGCTAACTATTATTGATCCTGTAGAGGAGATTGTTTGGAAACATGGGCAGAGCCACTTTCAGTTGCAGCCCGTCGCTGAAAATACGCCTCCGGTTAAGTTCACTGTCAAAATGGGGCATTGGAAGGGTGGGGCGGCTTGACAAACGTTGACAATGGCTGAACAGTGATGCATTATCATTTTTGATTAAAGGACCAGGATGGGCTCTTTGAGGGGACGTGCAAGTCTTTCAAAGAAACGTTTTATAGTCGTGTGCATGACTCCGATGCAGATAATGAAAATGGGAACGTCTTCATCTACAGTATCCTTTTTCTCAACTAACAAATATTAATCAAGAAATAAAACTGTTTATAAAATCCTGTCGCTACGCTTGGTCATCTAAAGCCGGCTTTTGGATGGCGTCATAGTTGGTAACGTACTGTTGTTTCTGTTTTGGAATGAAAAATTCAGTAACCGGTTTTTATTATAAATGTGTCTTGAGTACGCAAAATAACGCAGCATGCGGATATTATTGCGTCTTCTTTTTTGGGAGAATTAACTTAAAGCATCCGGGCAGTGTAAATTTGTTCATTCCCGTCCAAGATACATGGAAACAAAAAGGACAAATTATTGTTCAAATAACAGCATTAAATGATTTTCTTAACTCAGTGTCCAGTGTCTCCGTGTAACTATCTAATCGTGCCGGCCAGTTGGGAGGAAGGAGACTCACTTACTCGTTTATTGGAGGTCGTGCAGACAGGAGTCACCAAGGTAAGCAAAAGATATTCCGATATTTATCCTATTTGAAATGTAGCCAATGAAACTCGATGATCTGAGTAGTTCTTCATGTGTTTATACCTGACCTTTTTGCGACATAGCCTACTCACGTTTTCATTTCTGTTTTTCTTTTCTGCGTCATAGGATATAGAGCTATCAGCGGCACCACGAAGAGTGATCAAGTATAGAAGACTTGCAAACGTACTTGCTATTTGCCTGAACCGTACAGTTAACGTAAGAAAATCTGAAGTTGTAGTTAAATTTTGACATGCATCAGCACATGATGTTTGGGTTACCAAACCTGACTTAAAGGATTTGTGAAAACCAACCATTTAAGTGCGCTTTATTTTTCAATTTTCTTGCAGGCTAAAGTTGACATTCCATTGACGTTATCGGAGTTTTCCCTTTCTAATCCTGGTGAATTAATGCCCCTTTACGGGTCCAGTGCCAATAACGTGATATTGTGGGGAGCAATAAGCCATGAATCGGGGCATTACACCAGTATTGTGAGGATTACAGCGACTTCCCGCGAATGGTTAGTGTCACACGTACGTTTAATTCATCGTACATCTACCTGTCGTTTCTTTCAATATCATTATTTTCTCATTCCCGACTACCAATAAAATTTGAATAAGTTACAGTTTGACGGGGACCGAAAGCCAGTTGTTCTACAATACCCAACGGTAGCAATGTTAACGTCTTGACTTTATTTTTGCACCTGGCTATCTGTATTTCGTAGCGGGCGTCCTATAAAATTACAGCAGGGGCCTCTGGTAAAGACAAGAGAGATCCACCTGTTTACCACATGGTGCCCATGGGTAATCCGGGAACTGGGAAAACGACGATAGGGAAGTTGATGGCAGGTGTGTGAATTCACGATTACTGGCATCAGCCAAATAACAGTTGAGCCCTCAATAAGAGGGCACCCTCTTATAAGCGGCCAGTGATCAAATTGTAGGAACGAATGACTGGAATAAGAAGTTATACACGTTTCAAGCCGCCACCTCCATTGAGCGACAGCGGCAACCGACAACGGGTTCTTCTATTGTTGTCACCTCAATTAACCAGTCGTACGTCTAGTCACGAATATGATGAAGGAAAGTATCGTCGTTATAGAAGGTGACGGCCAATTGTGGACCCGTAACACACCTTCCCTCGCGCACTTGTTTCAAAATAAAGCGAAGTTTCTGCTGATGAACCTCAATCGACCGGCTAACCTCTATTAAGTGATCACTTACAGGTACCCGAAGGGTGGCTGCTTAATGGAGGTTAAAATGTATTTATATTTTTCTAGGCATCTTGAAAGACCTGGGAATTACCAAATCATCGAAGTTGGCCGAAGTGCAACGAACCGATCTTGTTGCCTCGTTTCTCGGGCAGACTGCCTCTTAGACGAAAGCGTGTATCGAGCGGGCAGAGGGCAGCGTACTTTTCGTAGATGAGGCGTATCGTCTGAGGGTGGACTCCGAGAAGGATTACCTTGATGGAAGCCATGCTCCGAGGTAATCCAGTGATGATATTTGCTGGATACCCAGCTCAGATGGAAGAGTTCATAAAATTGAACCCCGGTTTTAAGCGTAGAATAAGAGCAATCTTCATATGTGATGACTTCACGTGCGAAGAACTTGCTGAGATTTTCATGCGGAAGCTTCAAACGCGTGGTTTCAATACCGACATAACAGTACAGGAATTGGGTAATGTTATCGCTCTGCACACCCCAGAGGATTCTAGAAAGGCGTGGAATGCGGGGTTTTGTGATCGTTTATTTGAGCTAGCGAAGGAAAGCCTCGACGAAAGGCTATGCTCTGACTCCTTTGGAGAGGTGAAGGATGATGAATCAGAGGTCTCGCACATATCAAAAGAAGACATCCAAAAGGTCATTGCCATGAATTTCTCTTAGTTCGGTTTTTCAAATTAGCCCCGGGCACCCCTCTAAGTCTTTTGTTGTATGTCCGGCAGTCAGAACAATTTTTTTTTCCGCATTATAAAATGTCTGTTGTTGTTTCATTTCATTGGTTTCCTTGAAAAGAAGGTTGCAATGTTATGCTTTCTGAGATTTAAAAAATGAATTTTAAAAAAGAAATAAAAAATGGATGACAGGAAGCATTGTTATAAATAGAATTGTTATAGTTCTGGGGAATAAAAGGCATAAAAGGAATAAAGGGAATTCTTGGTAGGGGTGTGCCGCCGCCCGGTTCTCCAAATCCTGGCAGTATTTCGGACCCAAAAAAATGTCATTTCCCACATCCTTTTTCAGTTCTGGAGGTGGTAACAAAACACAACATTACGTGTTTGCAAACAGAAATTATGTTATCATTGATAAGACGAAAACCGCAACAAACAGATTTCTTAAAAGTCATTTTGAATCCACATATTACACTTTCTTCTTTTTTGGAATTGAAAAGACGAAGATACACAGCCGTAGTTAATGGGACCTGTTTACAGGCCAACACGGCGCAAAATTCCTGCCCTTTGGGGCGGCACATACCTATATGGTTTATATCAGGCCCTTCCCCCCTGGGTGAGATGACATTAATCGAGTTGCATTATTTTGTTCCTTGGACTTTCAATGCTAAAATGAATGAGTAACATATAATTTCTTAACAATTTGGACCACGCATGCACGCGTCTTACATCCTGCCCCTTATCAATGTATGTAAACACGAGTGACTTCATTTATAATATAGCCAAGTGTTTTGTTGACAGCTAAACCGATTATTGCACCTGATAACCTTGGAAAAAAGGATGCATAACAGTACAGTTTTCGGCTCGCAGAATAATAATAGTAAACGAAAGAACTTCTACAACCAACCTACAGGCTGTTGTAAAATAGGAGCGCGAACTTGATTTAAGAATCATTGAGAAGCACATCAATGTGGTTCAGTAAAAATCAAGAAGCTGCCTATTTATGTGTGTGTAAATAAGCACAATATTACAAATACTGCATGATTTACAGAAAAAAGCTTTTTTACATAAAAAGCAGCTTTGTTACAAAAATGTTTTCTGTAAAAAAACATCTTTTTTACATAAAAAAAATCAACTTTCTAACAAAAAATATATTTTTGTAAAAAAGCAGTATTTTTACAATCAGGTAACTTGTAAAAAAGCTGCTTTTTTACATAAAAATGACGCTTTTTTACAAGGACATATAAATATACATATATATAAATATATATATATATATATATAACTTCACAGAAGTTCAGGTTTCACGAGTAATCATTGTTTTATTGCTACAGAACTGTTTCGTATGGTGCAAGGACCACACTCATCAGGCAATTTTGACGACTGAACTTTGTCTGGGGTTCAAGTTACGGCACTCTAAGTATAACCCTTGAGGAGTAAGGGGTGCAGTGGTGCCTCCCACCAATGTGGCCCGGGTTCAAATCCCAGCGTCGACGCCATATGTGGGTTGAGTTTGTTGTTGGTTCTCTCCCTTGCTCTGAGAGGTTTTTGGCCGGGTACTCCGGTTTCCCCCTCTCCTTAAAAACCAACACTTTCAAATTCCAGTTCGTGCTGGAACGCACGGAAACGTTTCAACGAGTTCTTAGAACTCCTAAATGCTCCGTGGGTAAACAAATTTCAAAATTTTACCAGACATCTAAAAGCTCGGGATCTACAACTTAATGGAACACTCTTGCTAGTTTAACTTAAAGTCACCAGCTAAAATACATCTAGAAAAGACGAGAGTACCACGGTGCCTTCTATTCTCACCCAACCTCGTTCCAAGGCTTGGGGACGGGTAGAAAAGGTTGATTCTCACCTTCCAAAGCTTGAAAGCATTTACGTCATCCGCTCGGTGACAGGCCGATGAACCAGGACAGGTGTGTTCTATAAACAGTCTTACAGCGCACACTCTTTGCCAAGTTGACCTGTTGGGATGGCAAAATAAAGAAGAGAATAGCATGGAAAATAATAATCAACATAATTTGGAATTCTAGACGTCAGTCACTTTCCTATTGATCGCCAAGTTTCAACAGCTTCCTGCTGGTCTTCATCAGATCTGTTTTGATCATCGCCTGATAAAGACCAGGAAAAAGAGGTCTAAACCACTGTGAACCGAAAGATCAAGGAACCTATTATGAAGAGAACGTATTTTACATAAACCTTTTCGCTCAAACATCATGTCAATCTAAGTTCTTTATCTTTGGATGGAATCCTATAGTATTACTATTCACATGAAGCCTCTTTTGCAGAACGTTTTCATATTGCTATTTATTTCGTGGAATTTGCAAAAAGAAATTTCAAATTTCTTCGGCCTTTATTAGCAGTGAAAGAGCTATTGCAAGAATTCTAAATTTACAATACTTGTTTTTTAGGCTGTCCTTACTATAATAAGGATTTACCAGAGATTTGCAACAGACTACAAGGATCGTTTTTCCAGGTATCACTAAATTACTCGTAGGATAACTTTACAGTTTATTCTTGTGGGTCACAGACCTGCAATGATTAAGAATCTGAGTTGATTTAGGTCCATACTGTGATTTGCTGTAAAGAATGTTTTCGGCGCTTGATCTGATGGACAGGACTCTGTTGCACCACACTAAGCAAGTCTGAGAATCAGCGAACTCTTCTGCTCTTGGTTCAAGCTGTGACAAACACAACTGAAGGGCAACTGCATCAAGGACCTAAATATTGGATACAAGAAGTTAAGGAAACAGTCATGGGTAGCCCAGAGGCACGAGCTTTAGATAGTCACAGCAAGGATTTCCGAGAGTAAATGTTTTGTGCCAGGAGTCGGATTTCTCCCTCGCAAATCACGAGGTTAGGAGTCAGAAGCTACTACACTACAATAGACGGTCAGATAGTGTTATCCGGCCATGTTCAAGTTTGATAGCTTTCTTCATTACATTCACTGTTGTGGGACAAAGTTGGTGCTGGTTGTGCTTTCGAGTTTCTTTGCATAAGCTTTGTGAAAACATTGTGGAGTAGGGAGTAATAGGTAATGTATCCATGAAAGAAAGTGTTCAATAGGGTTATTGGTCGGCTTTTCATACAAGTCCATTCACAGAAAGTAAACAACATATTTTTGCATCTATTCCGTAGAGTTTCTGAGGGAAATATGTGCATTAGGTCCTACAAACCACACGACAACTACTACTTTCTTCAAAGCAGAAAGTATTACAGGGAGTGTGTTTTACCAAATATACATTTTTAGTGCTGAGTAATTTATGTGAGTGCAGAACACTTACATTACGATTACAGTTTTCAAGAACACTTTGCAAGATGCGATGTAACAACAAAACGTAGCTTCGGGTTTGTGCCAAAAAAAAGAAAACCGTCTAGTAGACTGCTTAGTTTCTTTCCTGTGCCCTCGAATGCCCAGTCATGGGACATATTAATTATTAGGCTACCTAACTTATACCCTTTCTTACCATCTCCTGTTCGTTGGGCGGAATGACTTCTAGAAGACCGCTTATAATGTCCCGCTGCGCATGTAACAGTTGGCTGAAATTTGCCAAGCGTTTCTCGATGGCGTCATACACAACATGGATAAGAGGGATGCTGAGATCAAACTCCTCTGAAAAATTCGAGTCGACATACCATTCGCGAGCGGCTGTGACAATAGCCTGACGGAGTAGCTAAAACAAAATAAAAAAAAGGCTAGTGGTGAGCTCTTACCAATATATTTTTGCAGTGTCTACGAGAAAGATTTGCTTGACTTGCAACCCTCATTCACAAAAAGGTCCAGTAGTATACATGACTTTATTAAGACATTTAAGAGATTCAGAGTCACGTTTACGGCAAACGGCAAATGTCAGTTTTAAGTTGAGAATTTCTTAAAATAGAAAATAGGCATATAAAACGGCTCAAAACAATTCTTATGGATTAAAAAAAGACCCTAGTATATAATGCAAAATAATCTTAATCAGTTCGATCGTCGATCGTGAAAGGAGCTGCAGGGTAGGAAAACACCAGTAACATTCCGGAAATTATGCCTGATACCTTTTCCTCTTCAGGGACTAGTGGCTTCAGCACCATGTGAACAAAATCATGAAGATAACGCTCAACGGCAGCTTCTTTATAACCTTCTGACGAAGACTCGTCAAGAAAACGGCCCATTTCACTATTGTTTACAAGGTCATGTAAACACTGTTGAATTGGCGTGTTTGATCCCGCTAAGGACAACAAAGGACACAACAGTATCAAGATGAGATCGTAGACGTTTTTCAGAGACAATATGAAAAATGAAACAATTTTTTTTTAAAAGAAAAAAAGTGTCTCACCCGCAATGCTCGAAGCCTCCCTCCACATGGCATCAATTCTTTCCTTAATTATCCAAGAGAAAGGAAACTGCAGTTCAAACGACTGCTTTTCACGACCCGAGGTGACCACAGGAACACGTTCTCGTATGATACCACTTTCCAGCGACAAAAAGCTCTCATAATGAAGTTCGACTATGTTTTCACTTTGGAAAAACCCTAGCCAAAGACTTGAAAACCAATTCCCTCCATCCATCAGCAGGTCTAGGTTGGAGTCACGGTCAACAAAAGCGATTACTTCAGAAAGAATTGAAATAACTGATGAATAGACTCTTTGCCACAGGGCTTTCCTGAATGTTCCATTTTCTTGGATTCCAGTACCGCTTAAAGCCTCAGAGCGTAGCCAGTCATTTGCCTTATTTCCAGCCCGTTCATCCTTTTCTTGAAGAAGTTTGTGGATTCGTCGAGCCAGAATAGTAGCAAATGATAGATCTAGAAAGTAAGAAGAAAAAATGTTGCTGACATGGTCAATTGGTTACTAGAAGCCGATCAAACCATGAAAAGGATCCTTGTTGACAAAACGCTCAGCACGGGCAGTTGTCTAAGGAATCGCAGTGACTTCAAACTGTTTCATACTTTGCAAGGAGTCCACTGGCTTGGTATAATGTTGTGAAACTTGAGACAATCATAACGAGGGAATAATTAAAGATAATTGAACGCCACCCTTACCAGTCCCATCTGTTCTACCATCTGGAAGAAGACTCAGCATAAGCTCAATTCGCCGTGTTGATCGTGATGAGCGCCATGGTTCAGCATCAATTCTTGCAATAGCTGCTTGAACACAGCTTCTCAAAAGGTTGACGATATTTACTCTATCCGCAATAGCATCACTCTGTTCGTCGACTACCATGTCATCTCTCGCTGCCTCAACGTATTTTTTGTCCACCCGTATGCTGCTTGATGCAACATCAAATAACTCACTCATTGACCGATCCACCATGAATTGAATGGCTGGGATGTGACCAGTTGGCGGTCGAAGTTCGTCAATGTGAACAGACAGCTTCCTTCCTCCCTGGAAACCAGCAAATGCTCCACAGCCTCCGACAAGTCGAGGAAGTTGAATAATCATAACTACATGCAGAAATGATGAAGGGTCATTCCCAACATTTTCTTTGAAATCTTCTTCTGCAGTTGTCCTTTGTTCCACGAGAAGGTGTCGGGCACAGGGTATCAAATTACGATTGACGTCTCCAGCATCGCATTGCACGATAAGCAGTCCTTTCCTCCCACCAAGTTGTGCAAAGAAATCCCTAGAAAATCACAATGTGATAACATGCAACAATAGATTGAGTCTTTGAGTTAAATGTTTCGGCTGGACTGTTGTTAGGGAGCTTAAGCAACCACGACGGCAAAGGCTGCAAAAATGGCACATCGCTCTTAATCCATTTCGTTTAATTGGTCAAAATAAGGTAAATTTTTTCTGGAGTTGTCAAGGAAGTACTTGTGACATAAGGACGACGAAAGTATCTCTAGAACGCAAAACTTACTCACCTTTGTTTAGGTGGGATATGGAAAAATTATGCTCATTCAAAAAATATCCTCTGCCCCCCCGGTCCCTGCAAGTAAGCTCACTTCCTACCTGCCTAAAGTTTAGAAATGCAATAGTAGTTAACACTTGCAATTAATTTTGTATACCTCACAGATGAGCAAAACTGTTGTTCTGTATGGAACTGCTGAAGACTTAGACATGTTACGTTTGGCAAGGGTAGAGATGTGGCACGTGCTATGTCTTGCAAATCATTTGACGACAGCAATCTAGAATGAGTTGTCACCTACAAGAAGAAATAAGTTATCTCCAGCAATACACAGAAGTCATAGTGGTTATGACAATTAACAGCCTAGTTACATCAAATTCAATATTATTCCATAGTTATTACGCTTTGGTTCATTAATTACCGACGCGAGATCTAATCAGAGCTCACCTGAATAAAACTCCCTTTTCCGGAATGCCCTCCCTCTATTGTCAGAACATTTCTTAGAAAAGCTGTTAGACTTGAATGTTCCTGTATTGTAAAGTAATTTTTCCAGAGCTCGTCTGCTTGCTTAGCAAGGTGTGTAGATAGCAGACGTACAACAGCATCCGGAGTTGCGCATTGTAACAACAATTCTTTCGATTCCTGGAAGACCTGAAAGGCAAGCAAATGTTAATCGATCAAGCAAATAAGGTGTGTGAATACTAACTTTCCTACTTATGAAGGTGTATTTCCACCACTTTCAGTAAAAAGAATGCGATTCTATGGGTTCATCAATAGTTTCATCACACTTTGCTAACAGACAGAGTGGTAAAGAGACGATAAAGAAAAGCGGTGTGCTTCTGGAAAACAGAGAAACGACCATTTGTGACACCACCTCAGATTCTTTGAACGGCTATGATGAAAAAGAGCAGATTGGAAGGAAACTTAGCATTAAATACTGTACCAGAAACTAATGAGCTACCAAAAAAGGTTAAATTAGCCAACACTGGCTCAAATTCATCCAAATTACGTCTCACTATACCTTGTCTTGCAAATGTTCATCACTGAACTCGCTTTCTTCAATGTTGCTGGTTACTTGCAGTACGACGCAAGCTGCTGTGTCAGCATGGTAACCAACAAATGCGTCACCAGGCGAGTACTTCCTGTGAGGATCAAAATTACGTCACAAACATCAGAAATGAATAAACTTCATTATTATTCATTCAAACTATTTCTCTGTTTCTGATTGGCTAATATCCCACGCATGATTCATAACCATCTATTGTCGACCGAATTTGGAAGAATTTTGCGATATGAAAAATGACGTCAATCTTGCAGCAAATTGCCAAATCGTGGACCGTGAAGCGAGAAGACCTGGGGACGCGTTTAAGTTGTTATGTAAGTGAGTAGTGAGGGTATTTTGTTAGGGGAATAGTACGCGGGTTCCATCCGTAAAGTGAGGATGTTTTGCAGTCTACAAATTTGTTTCTTACCTCATGCACAATAAAAATATACCTTACAGAATTTTTGAAAACGTTAATGTCAAATAGACCTCTTCCATCAAGCAGTTTTGTTTTCGGCCAAAAACGTAGCCAATATAAAAACTAAGAGTGCAACCATGGCAATTTTTTCCCCCTCCTTTCTTTTTCTTTGCTCTTCTATTTTTTCTTTTCTTGTCCTTCGTTGATGTGGTTTCGGGCTTATCGGACACAAAAACCTGCCTTTTGGCCCTCACAAACACTGACAAATTCCTGGCTGACTTTCTGTCTTTACCTTAATTGCTGGTGACGAGGCATGTCGACATGAGAAAAGCTTTTTACCCATTCCTGCAACTTGTCCACCAGGACCTTTTGTGGAGAACTGAGACTTGCTGAAGTCACCAGGTAATGTTTCTCCAAGCGATTGATAAGAGGAATCGGAAACTTACTGTACACAACATTTTTCTCAGCAATGACAATCAATCTGTTTGACAGAAAATGAATTGGTAAACTTTACTTAAAGCAGAATTGCCAGACCACATCGCGTAAGCCACATTATTCAAAAATGAAGCTATTAGATATCCAAGCACCTTCGTTATAAAGGAGTGTAATGAAACGACCTGAATTCTTCCAGCGAAAACTTGCGGGCTGCGTTTGGAGCGGTTAAATCGAATATTTAACATCTAAACGCCATAAACACTATTTTTATGTACTGTTGGTGTGGCAATGACTGTTATGATATCTAGAACTTTCTGGAATTCATCTACATTTACTTTTTAGATAAGAACGTTCTAAAATGTCAATTTGTTGATCTCTACCGTTATCCCAAACGTTATGTAAGTCTCTATAAATAGACTGACTATGTATTTGTCGGAATATCCTAGAAACCCCCTCTTTAAGGTATATGAGCAACCCCTATACTAGTTTTGTGTGTGTGTTAGTATGTCATTAGCTCTACGACTGTAACCTACTTCTGAAGTGATTAAAGTTTGCGTTCCTCATTAACTGACCAAACTATGACAAGGAATTACATATAAGTATTGACAGGCGATGTTCACGGACTGAAAGTACCGTCTAAGGACGTTTTACCTGAATTCATCGTGGACGCGACATTTTACACGGTGACTTCCAAGGCCAAGATCCACATATTTTTGTCCTCCAAAATACACATAGTACTAGAAGTGCAGATTAAAAATAATATATCGCAAACGTTAACGCCGTTATAAAGGTAGTAAATAAAGCTTAATTTACGCCAAGAAATGTGTGTATCTATTTGAAGATTTATTGATGAGTGATTGACTTAAGAAGTTTTAAAATGTCAAGTAATAATACGAAGAAGACATTATAAAGAATGACTTGTAGTTATACCGAACGTTGTGTATATAATATTGCCAGACACTTATACCTGGTTTAGTGCGTCATACAGACTTTCATAGAGGCTCTCCAAGTTCAAAAGAATTACAGTTCTTCCCGTTTCCATGCACACTTTAATTCGATTTATGTCACGGCAGATCTGAAACATAAAAAGACAACCCAACAAAACATTCAACAGATTGCTATAACAGCTAATAGAAGTCCAATGATCATGGGATCACAGCTTAAAGGAAGAACTGATGGACCCGGATGACTTTAACACGATATTTTTCTTCTTTTAAAAAACGGTAGCAAGCTATCTTAAAACCGACTCTTTTCCAGTATATCTCCATAACAGCTCCATCTCTGCTGCTAAACTGTCCTCAGTCCCCAAGTTGAGGTTCAACTGTAGTTGGTTAAGGTCAGTTGGTTCCTGGGAGGTAAATGGTTGGTTAAATGGAAGAGGTTGTTTTTATGGGTTGTAAAGTAAAATACATGCCATTGCCCTAAAATATTGATGTCTTCAACAATGTTTCTGCTAACTCTTCTCTCTCTTCTCTCTTCGTGTCTTACGGAGACTGGGGAAAGAAATAAAAGAACGCTCGCGAAGGAAGATGGGAAGGGCTTACAGGCTTACCACGCATTTACTATTATACACTCTGCGGAGGAGAGAGCAAGTCTTGTTACTGAAACAGTCTAATTAACGAAACATCCATCTCACGAGTGATAACACTTTTAATTACTCTTTAATACAGCTGCTAGTACCTGAGTGTATTCTTGGTCCTTGGGAAAGCTGCTGCCGAAAATTACGACGGGTTCTTCGCCTTTTTTGTGCAGTTCCTGCTGAACAATAGGCAAGGCTGCATAGTTCTCTGTCAGCACCAACAAGTATCGACTCTCTCTATTGAAATGAAAACGTCAAGTGGGAAGAGGGCGGTAAAGGGGATTTTCGTGAATTGGAATTGCTGGTTTTATTACCCATGAATTGTGAAATCACCTTTCTATTCCTCGTGAAACGTGAGTTTGGTAATCGCCGTGAGCCGTGATTTTTGATAATAATTATCTGTGAAACGAGAATCGAGTGTTGAATTCACCGTGAACTGTGGCAGTGAAGTGCCACAAGATGATGAAAGAAAAGATGGATCTTCATCTGGAATTTCTAAACCAGACCAGCTCTCTGAATACGATAACGACTCCTCGGATGACCATGTTTCTGTATTAGAAGATGGTCAGAGCCTCAACTTCTAAACAAAGAACTCGGTTTCCTTTTCACAGCACCAAGAACAGGAAGAGGAAGAATGGTGGGAACATCGAACAAGGCAGTTCTTTGGCTGTAGTTCTTAACCAAAATAAGCAAAACTGATCGTATAAAACATTTTTTTTCTCTTGAAACGTGAAATGCCGAATATATTGTCCGTGAAATGTGAAACGGCCATTTTATTTTCCATGAAACGTGATCAATACCCCACCCCCCCCCCCCCCACCACCACCACCACCACCACCACCCTCTGGGAACACCCTGCAGTCAGAGTAAAGTTGACTATTTCTGGCGTTTGTCCGTAAATGATAAACGAAGTGGGTCATTTTACAGCACTGTTCAAAAGTAATGAGAGCGAAGTTCGCCGAATTCCATCCTTTACCTGCATTGCTTTGAATCGTAGGTTCGCTACGTTCGATCGCCTCGATTGCCGGGATTGTTCATCAGAACGCTGGTTGCGACAAATTTCATAAGATCACTACACTAGTTAATAACGATCTGCTTCGCATTTATAGCTTAACAAACAGTTAAGTTCTCTCTAAAACTTTTTCATGGAAACACACAATCTGGTTCGACAAAGATAAGTAACACTATTTGCCCACAACACAGACAACCAAATTAATGTTCCCGTAATAAAACTTTTCTGATCTTTTAGAATGAAACTTACCTATTCTTAACCAGCTACCGATTGCACGTTACTTGAGGGAAAGGCCGGTTACAGTCCGCATTTAACTTCCGTCTATTTTACCGCAATCATCAGAAACTTCTCAACAAAGAGGCGGTCGAAAAAGATTTACCGCTGAAATAAACTCGAATTAAGAAATTTGCATACGGTTACTTTTACCCGAAGCCATCGCTCGACCTGCAGTTAAGCATTTTCTCTAATTTCAGCGTAACTGAGCTAATAAATTGATTCCTGACAATTTATTTTTTTCGGCATTAATATTCCTCAGGGGCACCCAACGAGGATATAGTTCAAAACCACTTAACACAGCATTGTTGAACGTAGTTTTTTATCCCCTAAAATCTTTTCATCTGTTCGGATTTCCTAGCTGAAAGTCTATTGATCCGAAAATTATAGGGATAAAAACTTAGCTTCTCGAAAATTTCAGCCAGGAAAAGGCTCCCGAAAATTCTAGGTGGCCTTTTTTAGAGTCAAAATCCGTTAAAAATGGGCAATTATACCATTTTTTTGATGTTCGAAAATCCTAGAAGAGGCAGGCAAGCAAGAAATTTTACGACAACTAATCCGAAAATTCTAGATCTCAAATCGTCTTCCGAAGAGATATTTTCCGAAAATTGCCGTTGGGTACCCCTGATTCCTTCTGTCTTAACGCCAAGTTAATTTAAAAAAGCAAAATTTTAAAGCTTACATGAAAGACTCGATCTTAGCCTTGATCTCACTTTGAAATGACATATGTGTGACAAAAAGCAAAGTCTTGTGATTTAAATAATCTCAGCAATAAAATTTCACAAGTTTGCGCTTCAATTCCCTTCCTTTGTGTCAGCGACTTGTCATTCCACGCTTGCGGTAAGTTAAAAACATGAAAGTTCGAAGAACAATTTGAACGACTTTATACGGGACGTTCCCATCCGGCGTAGATACTTTCAATTCGTTTTACTCAGTTCTGGAGGGAAGAGGAAAACAAGCAATCAATGCAATGAATTTAGTAAGCACAGTAAGACCCTGTTTACATGGAGTGGGGGACCCCGGTCTAGTGGGGTAGGTTTCTTTTGTTTTGTGTCCTCCAGAGCGTGAAAACAAAAGAAACCAACCCCGCTAGACCGAGGTCCCCCACTCCATGTAAACAGGCCCTTAACAGGGAACAGGTTTCCATCATGTAGGTTCACGAATGTTCTCAACAGTTTTTTTTTTTTGACGGTTTTTAAACGTGCATCTGCCAACAACGGACAGCAATATCGAGTAAACCTCGCGTTCATTTAGTAAGATTAAAACACAAATAACAATACGTAAATTAACACGTGTTGTTCCGTCTCAAATTTTCTTCACAAGATTCTCTGCTTACTGAGGTTCATGTTGTTACTGGTGCATGTACATGTAAGGTCTGGTTTCGGTATGATTGATACGATCGGTAGTATCCTTCAAAAACGGATTGATTGGAAGCAACGTTCAATTATCGTAGCGATCCGTTTGCGACACGATCGCTAAGATAGAATACAATTTATAGTCAGTAGCTTAATCAACAGCGCTTTTTATGCTTGTTTCGACTCGTGATTTTAGAGCGTCCAAATATCAAAAGGTAAGCAAAAAGAATCCATATGAATCTGCTTTGTAGGCGTTCACAATTGAAGTCAAATTTCACTCTTATCCTTGGTTATCTTTATCCTTTTTTAAACAACCGCGCCCTGGTTAGTTAAGAACTAATCAATAACGAAATTTCGGTTCGTCGAAGCGAAATACCGTTTAACACGAACCGAAATTTAGTTAATGACAGGAAATTTCGTAAAGCTTTCTCGAAATTTCGCTACCGAATTTCGGTTTATGCCGCAAACTTTCGTTTCGGTTCATCACCTAGTTTCCGAAATTTCGCAGGGACTAGAACAATAGATGCGCCGGAATTTCGCCGAAATTTCGTCTGAAACGAAAGTTCGTAATCTGTTTGTCGAAATTCGCGAAATTCGCTCTCATTTTTTTTTGCACAGTACTGTATCTTGTTGACTCTCTTACCCTCCGGAGATTTCGCGTTCGAGGCTGGCTTTGATAAGGTTGACTGCAGAAAATGCATCTTTATTTTGCTTCTTCTAGGAAATGAGTAAAAACGCAAAGAATCACAAAAAAACAGTGGAGAAATCCCCGTATAGTTTCGAAAACGTTGTACTTAGATGCCGAGTATTACTATTATAGCCTTTTCGAGGAAAAGTACATTTACACCCCAGTAGAGTTACGGTGCAAACGCTTAATTGTAGGAAATCGACTAGGAAATTCGATTACTAACCGACGTAATCGACAGCTGTTGTTATCGGTGTGCACACAGAATGCCGGCCCAACCTAACCTGAAAACCTTTCGAAGGTTTTGAGTGGACCTTCTGCCTACCTGTGAAATACGGTGGACGCATAGCAGAGGCAACTTTAAAACAAACAAATTATTCAACACGCGTACCATTTCGGTTCTGCTAAAAGGAATATGTTTCCTGAAGATTTTCACTGGGTCAATCGCATCCAGTCCCCCGAAACTCCTTCTGATAGCTCGTTCAATTTCTGGCCAACATGGCTCTCGTTCATGCTCCTCAGCTGTTTTGTACACCATCTTTACCAAGCTAAAATTCAATGTGAGGATAGAATGATTCAACCGACGCTTGTTTTATCTGAACATTAACGTCCTGATTTTACCTCGTGATAATCTGAACATTTTTAACCCAGTTTAATTTCGAATTTCCTACGCTGCAACCATGATCAGGGGTAAAATATCCAAGGAGTTTGAAAACTGTCAAACTGAGAAAAAAATAAAATTCCTGACATATAACCACTACATGAAAGAAATAGGCCATTCTTGCAAGCTTCAATGCACTCAAGTTTTGTTTCGAAATAAAGCCAAGTGTAAACCTTTGCCGGGAAAAGGGGTCAATTTCTGCGAGAAAGACTTCGCTCTTGCCCTCGGTTTTAAGAGAGGTTGACATTTAGGATAAAAGACAAACAACACTGTAGCTGTTTTCAATAAACCTGTATAACTTAAGCGGATATATAGCTGTATAAGCTGATCCAGGCTCCGGCGATAAGAAAAGTTCGAAAGACGCGTTCATGACGAAAATTGGCGAATAGGGCGAAACTCCGCCAAAGCCTTTGGGACAAGTGAAATTAAAAATGATCAAGGGTCCCCTTTGAGATTGGCGATTTTGTCGAAAATGGCAAGTTTGGCGAAAACTTTGAAAATGGCAAAAAATCGCCATAGTAATATGAACAAGTCAAATGATATGGCAAAGGGGCGCCGTCCAAAGTAGCGATTTTGACGATAATGGCCAATTTGACGAAAATATGGCGAATATGGCAAAAATTCGCCAAAGTATAATTTTCGAGGCAAATGAGATGGCAAAGGGGCCCTTGGAAAAGGCAATTTTGACGAAAATGGCGAATTTGGCGAAAATTGGCTTATGCGATTTTTTGCAGATTCGCCATTGCGAGAATTTCTAGACATAACTGCATGATGGACTGATTAATGGGAAGAGCACTGTTATTTCCGAAATTCCAATGCTCTCAAAAGGACCTTGAGGAGACTGTAACAAGAGCTTAAAATAAGCTGGAACTGACAAGTTAAACTACATTTGAACATCCCTA
Organism: Porites lutea; assembly: GCF_958299795.1. Taxonomy (NCBI): domain Eukaryota; kingdom Metazoa; phylum Cnidaria; class Anthozoa; order Scleractinia; family Poritidae; genus Porites; species Porites lutea. The sequence continues at coordinate 36,841,195 of NC_133205.1, forward strand.
CCTGTAGAAATCACGAAGCCCAAAAAATTCCTCCTTTTTAGACTCCCGAAGAGCTTCTAACCGTTTCTGTCCATGGTATAACTCACTGTAACCTTGGGCCAGTAGATTCATGAGTGGAGCAACAAAGTTTTGTACTCTTATATCAGTTGCACATATGCCCCTAAGTAACATAAAGAAGATGGATCACGCTCGTTAAACTATTTAATTACAACTACATCAAATTAAGGTGGAAACACTTTCCACCACCCATCCTTGAAAAGCTGTATATTTTTTTATTGAACCTAAAACTAGCAGTAGCCGTTGGCTAGGAAGTGCGGGCGAAACCGCTTTCATATGTAGGTGAATCCCTTTCATTGAAAACTGGATTGGACAACACAGTAAAAAAGACTCATATAATAATCTAATTAAACGGTTTTATTTGTATTTGATTAGATACAATTAGTCTGCAATATTTTTGGAGCGATCAGCGAGGTAAGACGTTTGTATTATATTCGCCGGTAAAGATACATTAAAACAGTAATGCGTGACACAAGTAATGCTGTTATGCAGTCATGCACGAAGTCTTTTTATTCAATCGAATATTCAGTCCGTGTTCAATGACCAAAGGCCGTTGAGATGCGATACAAAATAATGAAACAGCTTAAATTTAAAGCTTATTAAAGCTTTCGGATGATAGGCGACGTACCATGCTTGAAGACGTATAAAAATATAAAAACCATGCACTGTTGTGAAACCTGAATAAACTTTATAATTGACATCGATTTCTAGACTTTGCTAGCACTCGTATCTCACCGAAAACTTGTCCCGCACTAAGCTGAGATCAGGCTCTACTCCTTTTTTTCCTGGGTAAATAGATTCCAGGCCGGCAAGGCGAATCGAAAAGTCTCCAATTTAGTGCAGTACTTGTGTACCTGAATTACCTGTGCTTGCGAATCGAATGTGTGATAATGATTGTTGCATCACTTGCATGTGCATTCACGTGATTACAGTGACATCAGACGGACCTTGAACTCAACACCAGGACCTTCGAGGCCACATACCATTCATACCATGCATATTATTCGGTACAGCACAGGAATGCAAATCGATCGAAAAAATCCGGCTATACAGTTAAAAGAGTGCCGCTGATCAAGAATAGGTGGCGGGCTCCTTTTGTCGCCCGCAAACATATTTCATCCTCAAAAAGTGTCTTTCTCATTTAAGGTTGAACCAAACCGGTCTGCCTTCATTTAAGTCAACATTTAGCTGATGGTCAATTTTTATTAAGTGGGACATCTAGTGTGAAAATATCAGTAACAAAGAAATGGTCCTGTTTTGTGTATCTGATAAAAAGTGTTCACTCTGGTCTGCATCTCCCGTAGGTCTCTATCTTTATTGGTCCCTATAACCAGCAGCTCCTATTGTTAGCCGGGTTAGGGGCGTTGTCAGGGACTTTTATTAATTGTTTCGTGAAACTAAAGCGAACGCTTTATTGGGCCTTCCTTAACTTATGAATACCATTCTTAGTCCCAAAACAGAGGAGAACTTACATTGCACTTTCCACTAGTTCCTCTGTGTCTGGAAGCCCACGAGAAAGCATGATACCGCGATTCATTTTTGCAGGATCAAGGGCCCAGTTGGATATTCCAACAAAGGCTACTCTTTCAGGAAACTCTTCTTCTACTTCTATGATGCCATCAGTGGAACTTAAGCCATCCTCCAGCAGTGGATGGAGCGTTTTAAGAGGCATTAGAGGCGAGTCTTCAGCCAGGCCAACTTCATCTAAGACCACAACTGACACGAACTTCTTTGGGTTCTTGCCTTTTTGGAGCTTGCCGCATTGACGGAAAGTCGCAACGATCCCTTCAGCAGTTGAGAGAGGGCTGCACTGATAAGACACCATATGAACCTTGTGGAACACGAAATTGGCATACATGAATAACAAACCTCAGAACATGACGAATAACCTGAATACAATACATTTCAATACAATCCAACACAACGCAATACTGTGATTAAATCAAACGAAGAGGACATTAAGCAAAATAGTCCTGCGGTGATCTTTCCTCTTGTCGCTCTCATAAAGGTTACTTACCACTCTATCACATTTCTTTGATAGATTCTAATAATTGCAATACAGTAACAAAAATTCGTAATCGTCTTTTCAGTACATTGGCTTCACCTGCTTAAAGGTCTTGAAAAGGTCAGATCTTGAAGCACCTCCTTCCATGTTATCAGCCACAACGGTCTTGGCTAACGATTTAGAGCTGCCTGGTTTACCAACCACAAACAAAGGAATCCTGAGTTCAATGCACACCACCATCATAAACACATTCTCACTAAGTGCTGTGTTGCGTGCGATATTATGACCCAGTTCTAGCTCTCTCAGCACTGCTTTTTGGCATCTGATGACGAAAAAGGAAGGTCCGTAAACAAAGTAAACATGCATTTATAAAATCAACACCAACCTGATTTACTTTGTAACCCAGCTTGGTAGCAAAGGTTCTATATTTATTTCTAGCTTTTCTTACACGATTTCTCTACGCGTTCATGTCTAAGAATCCCTCAAGATACCACTGAAAAACGATACACTTAAGCTACTGCAAATTGCTGGAGACACCGCAGCCTATCGTGAACATATCGCCTTTGGGTGTAACGACCTCAATGACAACTCGGTTAAAGGTATTTGTATCATCTGATGTGGCAGCAAATAAGAAGTCATTGCTTCTAAAATAATGAATTGCTAGTGTGGCCTACCTTTTAATTTCCTTTAAAATTCGCTTATGTCCACCTGGTAGTTGGCATGGACGGGAAAAGCTAGGAGCCACTGCACGCCGATAAGGTTCTCTCTCTTGAAGTCTTGCATGGTAACACACTCCAATTGAAAGCACCAGGGCACGTGACACGCCATTAATGGGCTAAAACAAAGTTAAGGCGGGTATTTGTGACAAGTGCAGAGTCATGACATTCGTAAAAACAATTTTTTTCTACGTCGCACGTATGCTTTACGTAATGAAAAAGATATTCTCAAATGAGCAAAATGTTTTTTATTTCATTACGTCACTCAAGAACATACTTATTTAGTATGCAATTCTGTCTATTTCTCTTCAAAGGACAAATCTCCTTTACCTTATCCAAACCATCCTCTTCATCTTCCACGTCAATTTTTTCATCCATTAGAGGATTAAGAGCATGGCGATGGTTGTAGAACCAGACCATCACTCTCATTGCACGTTCTACATCTCGAAGGCTCACAAAGCTACACTCATCCTACAAAAGTGAGTTTTTAAACGAAAAGAATTTCTTTCACAGTTCTTACTGGCATGGATAGAAAGGGCATAAAGTAGTACAATACATTGAGATCAGCTGTAATGTGAGAAATAAAATTAGGTGTCGCCGGAGAAGTGGCATGTAAGACAGAATACCATTTTACAGTTTAAGGTTAGTATCCTTGCCTTTGAGTGAAAGCGAGGTTGAGACTGACCTCGTTTTGAAACAAACCTCCCTCCTTTTCTCATGGAAAGTTTGCTTAAAAATACTAGTTTGCACAAGAAACATTTACGTAATAAAGAAAGAAGGATCGTATAAAATCAAGGTCAACTCCAGCCTCGTTTCCACTTGTAACTGTAAAATGGACTATTAACAGTAAACAAAAAATTACAGTCAAACAAGAATTCTCAGACTGGCTGTACTGTTGAAAAAGGTCTAAATTTTTCGTTAAGTTCATACAAAATGGAAAAGCAGATGCACACAAAACACAACAAAAGCACCTTTTTTTACCGTCTGATCTCTCATGTAACGCTGAGAAGCAGTTAGTACTCTCGTCAGAGCCGTGACCAAAGGCTTACCGCCTGGAATCTGTTTTTCTTGAAGGATCTTACACGAAAATAGAACACCACATCAAGAGAATTATTCAATAGCACAAATATGAAATAGGTTGCACTGTAAAATAGCTATGCGATGTTCATGTAGACAGCGACAACTGACACTGACTAAGACGTTTTCAAGAATTGCTGCTTAAAAATCGATTCTTCCATAGAATGTATAAAGTGTTATAGTATGAGAAATCAGCCAACATTTCTGTACGCCACCGCTAATTTCCTCGCGAAATGACGTCTGAGAAATGAGCGCAGAAATTCCACACTGATAACCTGCTCGTTACCCATATCTGGGGAGTGCTTCTGGTTGGTCGCGCAGCGAGGGAAATTTACTTCAACCAATCAGGAGCACTACCTAGACGAGAGTAGTGACACCGTCATCAGTATGGAATTTCTGCACTTGTTCCTTAGACGTCAGTTCGCGGCGAAACCAGTGATGGCCTCTCGCAAAATGTCGGCTGTATTCTCAAGCAAAAATTGTTGTGTCAAAAAATCGGCAAGAAAAAAGTCATGGGACACAAAGGTACACATTTTAGTTTCTTGCCAACACACTGTAAGACGCTATGTCTCACACCATTATAGCGAAGCGCCGCGCGTGAGCGGAGCCCCATAGCTATGGAAATGTGGTAATCTACCCATCCGAGAAAATTTGGTAATCACGTGACCGTACACCGACCGACCACCCGCCCGCCCGCCCGTCCGTCCGCCCGCCCGTCCGTCCGCATCACAGGATAACCAATGTTTACTCTCACACTTTCTAACTAGTTTGGGAGCCCAAGAGAAAACTAATCGCGCATCAATGTTGTGATCAATTGACAGCTGTCAAAACAGGGTATCCGCTGACCACTATCAACTGACTGTACCGCGGGCTTAAGTGTCGACCCATCGAGGTCGAGTATTTTTGAAGTTATCTGCTGACAAATTACTAGTTTCAAATGATCGCGGGCTCAAGTTTATTTTTTTTCAATGATTCATATCAAATATGTTGTGTTTATGTCACTATGGCCCCGCACTATTAGGATTGTGATTTCTAACTGACCTCGGACGCGAAAATTCAGCCAGTTTTTTTTAAAAATACAGGCGGGGAAGACCTTTTCTTACCATGGTCACGCGTTGGTCACGCTCTAGGTCCAATTTTTATGCTCTGATTGGTCAAAATTTAACAGGTGAGTTCATGCAGAAAATTCATGCAGCATCTTGAAAATTGTCTTTTCCCTCTGGATGTACAAATTGAAATACAGCTGCTATCAAGAGTCTTCTGTTTATTCATGGCTTGTTTGATTACTCGTTTTTTGGTTGAGAAATGCGTCGCTTGTCAAATTCGGTAATTTGATTTTGGATGGCATCGTTTTCGCTTTTCACCTTACTTAATGCGTAAGAGGGTTTAAACGTCTCAAGCAACTAACTGCGGCCTTCCTTGACAGCTTTCAGGAACTGAATCTCGAATGGTAAGCCTGAGTAATTATTGTATTTGATGTTTGTTTTTGTTATATCTAATTTCATGAAGTCGAGCACAATTTATGCTGCAAGGTTATGCACGTTTGTAGGATTTGAATCAATTATCTGACCTAGTATCAGGTTTGATATAAGCTTACAGACTTTAAAAAGCCTTCAGATATATTTCCTCACCGCAAATAGAAAAAAAACGTTACGAAGAATATTTAGTTATAAATTTGGCTGTAGAAAGAAAACTTTGAGCGATCTTCTTGCTTCGAGGAGTTCATCTTTGAAAACAGTAAACACCGCGCCGGGAAACCGGCTTAAAACACAAACTTAAGCTTTACGCTTAAAGACTCAGGATTTTTAGAGACACTTTAATACTTGTATTCGTGAATGAAAATTGGTGTCTCTGTATATGTTTCACCGAATTATACTTCTTTCATTGATTGTTAGTAGTCTCTCTTGCAATTTTAATCGCTTGTCCGTGTCTTTTTTTTTCATCGTTCATGAACATCGCTTGCAGGGGTACTCAAAAATGTCGCGCGTATCAAACGCTTTATAAGATTACACATCGTTATAACTGAAACCATTAAAAAACAAAAAAAATAATAATAATAATTTCGTTTTTATGTTGAAGCGTAACTCTATTTTAAAAAGTTCATTCAAACACTCGACTACACTGACAGCTCGCCCTATAGAAATGAGAACCAGCTGGCCGTATGGGTGATTTTGGAAATGTTTTGAACGGTTTCGCTTAAAGCCCACGATTGATCGTCCTGAATATTGACTGAGTGCAACTTGTCTTGAAAATTTGTGAAATACCGCATTCTGTCCGAGGTCTGTATGATAAATAGTACTGTTTCACCTCAGATGTGATGTATAAAAATTATAAAAGGTTGGTTTACACACCCCCAGATTTGTTGGCAAGAATTTGTAAATAAACCTGTCGAACCCAAAAAAATTCGGCCTGATTTGTTTTCCAAGAATTTGTTTTCGAGGCCTAATCTACTGTGATCTTGAATGTGATAGAAGGTGTTTGCTATTTTTTGGGTGTACATATAAGGCTATCAATTTAATGTAAGATGTTTCACTCTAAAATAACTTAGCCTTTCCCACAAAAGTCACATGAATGTGCCCTTAATTTAACTGATTTGTGGATTACAAGTTTATTGTATGATTTAAATTACAACTTTATTAGTTGGAGCTTCGCTTTTAGCCCTGTCTAAATCCATATATTATGTCCACTTACAAATCTGCTGACAATTTGACGCGTATAGAGCTCCTCGATCTCAGGTTTCAGTTGACCAAAGTCCCAGACCAAAGGACGCATGCTCTCTGGCAGAGAATGTACTCTGTAGACCAGGTGACGAAGAGGAATGCGCCCTGGCATAAAACAAAGCAAATGAACTTTTTTTTCCTGAAAACTAAATAAGGGAGTACAAAGTAAAGATAACTAAAGATGCCCAAAGTATTTCAATCTGTTCATGAAATCTAAACTGGTTCTTTCTGCTTTCTCCCATTTTGTAACACACTGACTCTAACGTAAGTTTGATGTAGCCGGTTTCTTCTATTACCAAAAGAAACTTTTCAGAGCTATTTTTCTTCAGACTTTCGAAACATGACTCATTATGGTAAGTTCAAATGAAGCCAAAGGAGCATTTTCTTCACAATTTAAAGTATGCCGCAAACGGAATGCTCACTACTGCCGTAGAAGCCTACGTCTTACCAAGCCGATCATGTGTTTCTTGAGTTGCAACATGGTAACCCAGGCCAGCTGATTCCAGTTTATGGATCATTTCTTCCGTGTGTCTACAAGCAAAACAAATGTGTCAATAGCATGTATATTTGCTTAAAGATAGAGCAACGACAGGCCAGGCAGATGCGTGCTTACTTTCTGTAAGGATTACATGCTGCAATGAATTGCAATCTTTTGAGCCCAACTCCTATTTTTCTACCGTTGACTCTGCGATCCACCATAACCTCTTTGATCATCCCTAGAGCATCTGTTGTGTTGGCCTCATCAAAGAATAACACCGTATCAATGCCATGGCTTTCGTTCTTTCTGGCCATCTTCTCAGCCTCCTCCACTTTCTTCTCAATGTCTTTGTGGGATGTTCCTCCGTGAACCTGTTAAGGCACAATGAGGAACGAATTACTGACTCTATCGAACGTTTTACTTCCCAAAGTGCCAAGAGCCAGATAATGAACACTAAATGTGGAATTAAAGGTAATAGGGTCGGTGATTATTTTTTAGTAAAGACATGTTTCTAAGATAAAAAGGAAAACATAAATTTCCCCCAACTAAAAATTCAATTATAAAAATGAATAAATGAGATTTACGATAGTTAGTGGTTTCTTACCTTCATGAGCAACATGTTCTTGGGTCCTCTGGGTCCTGATTGTAAGCCACACATGAACCGAATAAGGCTGGTTTTTCCACAACCTGTCTCTCCCATTATGACCACAGGAATACCACATCTTCAAATGTATCAGTGTAAAAGAAAAAACAAAGTATACTAAGACTTTGGCCAAAACTGTGACCGGGTTAACGGAGCGCAAGTAGGTTTCTGGAGTTTTTTGGTCGTGATCGAGGTGGAGAAGACAAGACAACAGAACCGTGACGGTGCGGTGAAGGAGGATAGACAAGATAACCGTGGAAGTGTGGTAAAGAGGGAAAGGCGACAATAAAGTTGTGGTGGAGGTGGTGGAAGAGGGAAGATAACATACCAGTAACTGTGGTAGGTTGGTGAACAAGAAAGAACGAGGATAAAATTGTGGTGGCAGCGGTGAAAAAAAAACATTAGCCTCCTGGTGTGGAGCAAGGACGCCCAAACAATTGTGGGGGTGATGGCGATGGCGGGCGAGGGAAGACAACATAACCACGAAGGTGGCGCTGGTGGTGGTTTGAAGAAGTGTAGACAACGTAGTCGGGTCTGTTCGGTTGGAAAGGAAGGAAGACGACGGAAATTGTGCTGGTAATGATGGAGAGTAGAAGGCAACGTTACCGTGAAAGTGTGGTCGAGGAGAAAGGACAACGATAAAATTGTGGTGGTCGTATATAAGTGAAGAGAACGCAGCCGCAGCTGTGTGGTAAAGAAGAATTACACGACAATAAAGCAGTCGTGTTGCTTTTAAAGAAGGTAAAACAACATAACCGTTTCGGATTGGAGGAGAAAAGAGGACGACAACGAAATCGTAAATGTGGTGGTGGAGAAGGAGTAGGGAAAGCAACGTAACGGTGGCAGTGTGGTAGAGAAAGAGGGAAGACAATGGAATTCCAGCAGTGGTAGTGGGGGAGAAAAGACAATAGAATTGTGTCGTGGAGATGGAGGAAAAGAACAAAATTGTGGTGGCGGTGTGCACATTTCTGCTGGAATCCGTAAGTACGGGCTATCCAGTGTTACTTTATCTTTTTTTCTCACATGATTAACTGTCCAATAATTAACAATTAATTTGTCATGCAGTTGAGGCTTTAGTGCTCGTAATTTTAAATGGGGCTATTTGAGTGTGAAGTTAATCACACATTTCTCATGTCTAATTTTAAAGGATTTCACTTACCTGAAGCGCATGTGGATGGCTAAAATTTTCTTTAAATTGTCCGTGGTTAGTTCGTATGAATCATCCGGATCATTGGGCCATTCAACACCCATCACTCCACAAAGCTTCTTGATTTTCTGTACCCTAAGTTAAACAAAAACAACGCCTTAACCTTAGCCCATCATGGTACAAGAAAACACGTTGTAAGAAACTTGGTACAGAAGAATCAAAGTCTACAAATATCATGTCAAATAAATAAATATATATATATATATATATATATTTCATACTTGCTCCAAGATTCGTAGTTAGTTTCCATGTCAACCTTTTGGATGAAAAGACCAGTACGTAAATGCTCTGACATCAAATTAGGCTGGATGATGTCACGACTGTCTGGATCAATTAAATTGCCATTTTGGTCAATATGGAAGCCAATAAACGTCATGGTAACGCCATCTTGATTGAAGAAAATGTAGGGATGTAAGCTGTTGAAAAAAATTAAAATACATCAACAAAAATAAAGAAAAAAAAGCGAAAGGAAGGATAAAATTTTACAAATCTTAGACAACCTTTGTAAAAGTAGCATAAGAAATACCACAAATTTTACTTTTTCGTCTGAACAGGAACATCATAACTTGATAAGACTTTAAAACTAGATAGCACGAATAGTACCAAAGAGCTAAAATAACTGGGAAAATTGCTTCAAGAAATCGAATACTTTGATTTAAGCGACTCCCCATTTAAATGAATCTTAACTTTACCAAATATAATGTTTTAAAATCATACCTGGTTTCCCAGTGTCTTCTTAAAGACAACTGAACAACAGCTGTTTCTTCTGCGTCATCATCAGCAACATCGTTTAGAGATGGTGTAGCAAAATCCTTAAAAAAAGAAGTTCATTACGGGGGCAAAGAATTTGCCACGAACTTGAAGATGTCAGTACAATAGGGACAACACTAAATTGTGAGCTCTTTGGTTCATAAATTATGCATACTAACCACCTTTAAGGGTTTGGAAATGGGGACAAAAAGCAGAAATGTTAGCTACCGTAAATCCTCTATTAAGCCCCCTCCTCTCTTCTCAATGAACTACCCCTTCTCTAATAAGTCTTCCCTTTTTAGGAGAAGATAGTTAGTAAGAGCCCCCCTTTTTTTAAGCCCCCCTCCCTCCCCCTTGTTATCATTCAATAATAAATAATAGACTGTATTAATCAATAGCGACAGTAAAACTCCGTGTAGACTGAACCACACTAGACGTTCGGATTTGTTTTCGATCCTCGGCTGCATGACCTTCAACTTCTTGTACTTGAGCTTTTCCACTTTACACGGTAGTTCTTTATGGAGATGTTATACCATCTTCTTTGCTTAAACTAAATATGTAGCCCCCACGTCCCAAATAAGCCCCCCCCCCCTCTCAAATGCGTTTGAAATAAAGGATCCCCCCTGGGGGACTTAATAGAGGATTTACCGTACCCTAATTTTACCACTCTCTCAATGCTTCGTTTAGGAACATACAAAAAAAAGTTTGGTTAAAAAAAAACCGAAATAAAAACAGGGGTGAAAAAGAATGCCATATGTGTACCGAAAATCTTTAAGACATGGAAAAGATCGGCAATCTAGTTAATATCCATGTCAAACAATAATTCACTGTATATAACATAGATGGCGCCCACCGCCTTCCGGATTTCAGGCACTTTCTCCAAGGGTTTGGATGGGTAGCATTTAGCTCCTGTGAACTGGGCCGCATATTCTTCGCGATCGCACCTTTCCATTTCTCTTACCCGTGACATAAGGATCATAAATTGGACCACAAAGCTTCTAAAGCCCTCGAGAGTGTCTCCGACGAGTTCCATGTTACAAAACGTACTGTTCTCACAGGCTTGGAGCTGAGAGTTGAGGAAGTTAACAAAATGACGGAGTTCAGCCCATGACGGGTCCACAACGCCACAATTCCTGAAAAAAGTGCATAACTATCACTAAATCCTTCTCATTTTATTGGTAATATAGCTGTTCATTCCATATCTCTCATAGGTATCACTACAATTGAAGAGGCAAGTAAGATTATTTTTTCGAAATGATTGTTTTGTTGTTCTTGTAGTTTTATAGCGCGAGCACGGCTCTAGAGTTAAAGCCTTGTAAACTGAGAACTTGTGTTTATCTAAAAGGAACAGTTTCTTTTTACACTGTGTCACTTTTGACATCACCGACGTATGTCAGATCCAAACTCAAGCTACAAAACCAATCTACAAATGAACTTATACTATGACCTTAAAAAGGCTATTTTGAAATCTCCCTCTATTCGTGGACGCACGAAGACATAATAACCAAATTCGGCCATTCTTGAAGAAATGGTGAAAAAAGATTTTTATATAGAGTGTACCTTACAAGTGTGTCAATACACTCTGCATGGTCACCCATCACCTTAGTTGGTATAAACGAGAAGTGGTTTAGGTTCTCTCTTGCTGACTCCCAAAACCTCAGATACTGAAACGCCCGTTGAACATGTGAGTTTTGAAATTCACCATTGTCAAACAGAGGGTTGAGACTAATACCACCTACGGAAAAGGAAAGCGAAAAAAGTTATGGTATGAGTAAATATTGCCGTCATTTTTAGGACACCAAACCCCTCGAATACGTTTGAACAAATTCAGCTAATTCCATGAGTAGATGTACGTTGATCAGTCTAGAGAATTTGCATGTGAATATTGGGGATTAAGGAGTTTTAGTGTAATGTACAAGGTATAGTCGAAGGAGCCCCATCGACACTGCTGAACCTAGTAAAAGAACCAGGTCGCGAATCATTTCCCGTGTGGGACTCGGATCTTTCAGTCATACAAACTTTCTTTGTGTTTATACAAATGTAGTACCAATTACAATAAAATTAAAATGAAGTACGACGGACATCTTGTTCAATCAAACCAATGGCAGCTCAAACAGAAAGGAATATTTAATTACAAACTGGAATTTCTTACCCATTTTCTGAGTCCTCAACTGACTCAACGTTCGTAATGGTGTTTCACATTCAATGGAAGGAAGCAGCCTGTAAAAAGGCTCTGCTTTGACTTTTCGACCGTCACGCTATTGAAAAAACATAAATTTAGCGATTCAGTGCCTTCCTTCACTAAACTCTTCTACTATCTTCTACTATCTCTTCTACTATCGTATCATAGGTCAGAACAATGAAGGTCAGGCACGACACTCTGCTCTCCGGCTTTTTACTCGGGCTGTTCCTTTTTGGTGAGCATCTATATTAGAAATGACGCGGGCGATAGCTGTCTAACATCTCAGAGACGGTCTTGGGTTATTTTTCACGTTCGAAACTGGCAAGAAAACCCTATAATTTGGAAACAGTGGGGATCTTTGGATCTTTGAAAACAGTGAATTTTACGAGTCTATTGTTTTACCGTGGAAAAACAATGGCAAAGCTGTCACAACTGTGTACCCAACGGGATCTGTGTTAAACAAAGGAGCCTTTGCCTTCTCCATCAAGAATAGATCTAGGCGGAGCCAGAACCCTTGTGCATATTATGCTAATAGCACTGAAACATTCCACCCGCTGTTAGAAGGAGATTTAGGGCCTGTTTACATGGAGGTGGGGGACCCCAGATAGGTGGGGTAACATGCGGTGGGTCATCCCACCTATCATGTAAACTTGATCAAATTAAAATGAGAGATTATGCGGACAGGCGGGTTACCCACCAAAGAGGGTTACCTCACCTACATGGGGTCCCCCACCTCCATGTAAACAGGCCCTTAGTTTTCAAACTAAATCCTGGTCCCTCACAACAAGGCGTTAATTCTACTCACTTGTGACAAGCTTCTAGAGCAAAGTGTCGGTCAGCTCGTAACACCTCCAACCTTATTGAAATTAAACGGGCTCCAATAATAAAACACCAGACAATAGTCGACTGTTGTCGCTTTGTTTACTAAATGCGCAATCAGTTAGAAATAAGACGGCAGACTTTGTTGACTATATATGCGAAAACAAATACGATCTCGTCGCAATTACCGAGAACTGGCTACAAAAGAGAGATAATGCAGTCAGAGGTGAACTTCGCCCAACTGGTTATCAGCTAATAACCATCCTCGCTCGGGAAGGGGCGGAGGGGGCATAGGATTACTCTTCCGTGAGTGCTTAAGAGTTAATACCGTCATATCTGCTGAGAAGGAGGCCATCGGTTATTCTGAGCTACTTGTACAACTGCCAACACCTTGTAAGTTAAGGATTATTATTGTTTATGGAACACCACCTTCGGAAAACCACAGGGTTCCCAGCAGCACCTTCCTAATAAAGGAGTTCGCTGATTTAATGGTATCTGTTATCTTATCAAACAAACGCTTGCTTGTTCTTGGGGATTTCAATATCCACGTGGACGTTCCAAATGGTATCGACGCCGTGAAGTTTCTTGATCTACTTGAATCGCTTGGGCTTGAACAGCACGTTACCGAACCGACACATATATTTGGTCACAGGTTAGATCTCGTTATCACGAGGAGAACTGAGACACTGCTGGGGTCAACTTTATACGCAGTTGTCGCTACCTCTCTGATCATTCTGCTGTTCGTTGTAGTATTCGCATAAACAAGCCTCGCCCAAAGCCAAGAGGGTGACTTATAGGAAGACCAAGTCTGTTGATCTTGACTGCCTCAAGCAAGATATCGCGAAGTCAAATCTGTGCCTGCAAGGCTGTGTTGGGTGTCCATCATCTTGTGAAGATTTTGACCATTTTATACAAAGTTACAACTCCACCTTAAGCAGTATACTAGATCGCCATGCACCACTGAAACCAAAAGTAGTGAGGTCAAGGCCCCAGGTCCCCTGGTACAACCAAGAAATTGCCGAGGCGAAAAGAAACCGACTGAAGGCTGAGCGAACGTGGAGAAAGACAAAGTCCGCTGAAGACCTGCTGGTGTGGCTGTGGCAAATGACATTGCTCGCTATTTCCATCGTAAGATCCTTAATATCCGCAATGAGCTAGACGGTATCGATGTTAACCAGAGAAGATGTAGTGACCTGATTGACGACCCTGTTTTCAGTTCAAATCTTGAACCACTACGTGTTTTCAAGGAACTGAAAGAGAAGGATGTATACCAGCTCATTCAGGCTTCGCCTAAGAAAAGTAGTACGCTCGATCCTTTTCAAACGTCTATCTTACTGGGCAGCCTTGAAGAACTCCTTTCAATAATCATTTCTATGGTTAATTGTTCCTTGACTCTTGGACACTTTCCAACTGCGTGGAAAGCTTCTCTAGTTGATCCACAGCTCAAGAAACGTTGTTAAAGCGCCTCCCTTTCAAATCTTATACCTGTGAGTAATCTCCAATTTATTTCGAAGCTTACGGAGAGAGCAGTGTACAACCAAACCCAAGAGCATTTAGTGCGACCAGAGCTGTACCCAACGCTCCAGTCAACCTATCCAGCAGGCCACAGCACGGAGACGGCCCTCCTTAAGGTACACGATGACATCTTGCTTAACATGAATCACCGGAGGGTCACTCTACTGGTGCTGTTAGACTTGAGTGCAGCATTTGACACTGTAGATCATGAAGTACTTCTCCGTCGTCTTGAGGTAACTTTTGGCATTGCAGATACTGCACTTCAGTGGTTCAGATCCTACCTAGCTGGTAGATCACAGCGTGTATTACTTAATGGGAGCTTCTCAGGGGATTTCTCTCTACCTCATGGTGTACCGCAGGGTTCGTGTCTGGGTTTGCTACTTTTTGTAATTTATGCCAGCAAGCTATTTGGGGTAGTGAAGCGCCACCTCCCAGATGTTCATGTATACGCAGACGATAACCAGTTATATATCTCATTTAAGCCTGGTTCCAAAGCGAGTGAATTGGAAGCGGTAACTGCTTTACAAGATTGCATTCTAGACATCAAGACTTGGATGACGGCTGACAAACTTAAGCTAAATGATGACAAAACGGAATTAATTGTAATCGGAACTCGCGCGCAGTTTGACAAGATAAGCATATCAGAGCTCAGTATTGATCACGTGAAAGTGTCTGCAGTATGCAACGTTCGGAACCTAGGGACGTGGTTCGACAACCGTCTGAGCATGAAAACCGCCATCAACAAGACTTGTCAATCAGGACTTTACCATCTGCATAATATTGGGCGCATTAAACGATATCTTAGCTTTGAAGATAGAGTCGATTGTTCAGGCAATTGTGATATCGAGAATAGACTATTGTAATAGACTATTGTATGGTGTTGCCGCTACGAACCTTAGCAAGCTCCAACGGGTGCAAAACGCGGCAGTCCGATTGGTGTGCTCATTGCCAAGACATGAACACATCACATCGTCATTTATACGTCTTCACTGGCTGCCGATTAAGTTTAGAAGCAATTTCAAGATTGCTATGCTCTATTTCAAGTGCATTCATGGGCCAAGTATCAAAAAAGCATGGTCGCCATCAAGAAGACTTCGACATACAACCTCCGCTCGAGCACCAGTATCCAGTTGGAAGACCATTCACGACGATCGAAAAAATTGCTTGGCGATGAAGCCTTTTCCTATGCAGCCGCCAAGATTTGGAACAGTCTCCCGCAATCATTAAAGGCACAGCAAAATTTCAACACCTTTAAGACATTGCTTAAAACTCACTATTTTAGAGAAGCGTTTAATTTAGAATTTCTTTTTAGTGTTTCATATCGTATACATCTTCGCATTTTATTGTAAATTGAAAATTGTAAATACGTAACATAGTAATCTCGTATTCAATTGTGATATGTAAAGCGCATTTGATCATATCCTCCTGTATGTTAATTTGTGCTGTATAAATATTAAATATTATCATTATTATTATATCATTTCAGCTTTTAAAAAAATGACTTTACCAGTGAAACAAAGATCTTGTAAACTCCCACGAGCCACTTACCCAGTGGTCTTAATGGCATTTTTGAATAGGGCTAACCAAATAACCGCAAAGGCCCTAGCATGATTGACCACAAAAATGAAATATTTAAGAGATAAGAAAAGATAAGCAAACGCGATATCAATGCAAGCTATCGTCCAGAAAGTCTTTTTAAAGATTTAAAAATCGGTGCAATTAAAATATAAAAAGCGCTCTTGATTGATCGGTTCTTTCCTTGAGAAATAAGATAAATGCTCCCACAGTATCTCTTAGGCCACTCTGATGATGGCTTAACGATTAAGTGAAATCTACCTTAGAAAGTACCGGTCGCTTTTGAACGGTTTCGTTGACCCCTTGTGTTGGCCCCGTCGTTAGCTCAATCACATACAAATCAGATAATCTTCGTCTCCAGACCTGTCCACTACTACTTTTCAAGACACCAAGTATCAAAAGATTAAACAGAAGTGCGTCAAGACCACTCTTCACCTGTCAAAATACAACCATCACAAGGATGGTACGGTCAGTTAATAGATGGGAACGAATCAGTTCTTAAGTATACCTTCCTATTGATTGGCAAGTGTGTTCAGTGTATTTTTGTGGGATAAAAAAATTTTGTCCAATTCCAACATTTCTAAGATCGTAGTTATCTCAACCCTTTTTAATACGTTTCTGTGATATACATTCATTTAAAGTACGCTTAAACATATTGTCTAAAAAAAGCATTTAGTACCGACGGATGGACATCAAGGTGAAAAATTCGGGAAAGTGGCAGATCAGGAACAACCATATGCGGCAACAAGGACTCCACGACGGAGCACTGATCGACAGCTGGTCCATAAATTGGGACGCTGATACACAGAGGCACATCTGCCTCCCCATCTCTGAGGTAACTCAATACTGCATCATTGTCTCCAAGTTGAACTAAGCGTTCTCTAAGTCGCTGAACCACCAAGCTCTTGCCGCAACCTGCCCTTTCTGAGGACACAACTCTCACTGACAACCTGTATGGGATGAACGGAATGTTTCTTTTAGAGATAGGAAACACAAAGGTCAATTTAGACATTACAAGACACACTTGTTGTTGATCCTGTTTGGCCCGTGTTTTTTAAAAGGTGGTGGCGGTGGCCACTCAAATGTCACTTTCATGGGTTGAGGCTAATAACGGTGGTGTTTAAGATGGTGTTGGCAGTGGTGCTATTGACGCGGCTGTTGCTGCTGAGATTAGGGAGCTTAAGCAACGACGACGGCGACGTCAACGAGAACGGCAAAAATGCAATAGGTTCAAGTAGCAAAAAACAACTTTTCACGTGCATCATGATTTTTTTGTACATTTCTTTACCGTCATTGCTTGACTACGATGTGAAAATGCCTTTTTTCTTTCTGAAAAACGTGAACACAAGACAACGACTTTCTTTTTCTTTTCCTAAACTTCAATACAGTCTTTTAGAAATCAGCCAAAACAGCCAACGTTAGGCGAATTGAACCCGAGGCAATACTCGAGACAAAGTTTGAGGCAGCGCAACTTCACTTTTTAAGTGACGTTTTCCTAGCCGTCGCCGTCGTTGTTGCTGGAGCTCCCTATTAGTAGCAATGGTGTTTGGCACTGTAGATGACGGGACCGTTGGCTATGTTATGTTGTTAGATATACTTGCCTTACAATATGCTGTGTGAAAGATTTGAGCCCAGGAGTCATTTCAAAAGTAGGTTGAGTTTGATCGTCCGGGTGAACGTAGTCCTGAATAGGACTGTTGTTATTGACAGTGACTGACGTGTGCTGTGCGGTAGTCATCTTCAGAGTCAAAGTGAGTTGTATCACGTCCGTTGATGGTATTATACTCTGGTTATTGATCTGATTGGTCAATTACGTCGCGATGTTATTGGTCGTCTGTCAGTTAAGCCGTGATGTTATTGGCTATGAAGACTCGTAATCAGTAATTGGTGCGTTTCGATCCGTCTATTGTCACGGTTAAACAGTCGTCTATTGTTAGTCAAATTGTCACTTCTCCAGTCGTTCTCTCGTAGTTAGTTTTGCTTGATCTCGTCAATAAGTTGTTTGTACGGCGCTGGTAACTGTTGGCTACGATTCAGTGGTGTTTGTTCTAAGTTAGTAAACCAGCTTTCTAAAATAAGACGTTGATAGTAGTCTGTAGAATACGTTATACATCTCGCAGAGTCCCAGTCAATTTGATGTTTCGTCTTTAAATGGTGCTCAGCAATGTGATTGTAGATGTCACCATTCCTCGTCGTTCGTTTGTGTTCGGCCAGTCGCGTGCTTAGGTTTCTGCCGGTTTCACCAATGTAAGAAGCCTGGCAGTCGCAGCATTTGATCTTGTATACTGCTCCCTGTCTGTCCTCCGGTTTGTCCTCCAGCTTAACTGACAGACGACCAATAACATCGCGACGTAATTGACCAATCAGATCAATAATCAGAGTATAATATCATCAACTGACCTGATACAACTCACTTTGACTCTGAAGATGACTACCGCACAGGTTGTCGAAACTTCAGTCACTGTCAACAACAACATTCCTATTCAAGACTACGTTTACCCGGACGATCAAACTCAACCTACTTTTGAAATATGCTTCGTGTTGGTGTTGTTTTCTATGGTAGCGGTTTGTTTGGTGTCATTGGTAGTCGTCAGAAGAGTCGCTGATGCTGTCGGTAAGGTGTTGCTAATGTTAATGAGAGGCTGATGCACTCGCTGATTTTGCCAGTTGTTGGATTATTGTTATGCTGTACGTAATGATAGTGGAGTTGGTACTGCTAATGGTGGGAATAGTGTTTTAGGTGGCGCTGCTGACATTGTCTACAGTTGTCTACGTTGTCTACGTTCTGTTTAATTGTGTGCATTTCTGGGTTTCCTTATCTTAACTTTTACTAGCTTTTGGCCAATGGATAATTAAAACTAAATAGGACCCCTCGTATACAAAGGTTTAGCTTTAAGGTTGATTTCCACTGACGCGTTTTTTGCTACGCACGTTAACGTACGTAAATGTTAATCACATAAATAGAATAGACGCAAGATATAAAGTGTTGAGATTTAGACGCTGTTGAGACGCTTACGAGCGACCGTTTATTCTTTGCCTCTATTTTATTTGCGAACGTAAATTTTACGCACGTACGCACGTCAAAAAATACGCGGCAGTAGAAATCAACTCTTAGGGTCACAGAACTCACAGAAAACGAAGTCACTAAAAAGGTGCATTGCAAAGAGAAAGAGTGCATTTTTCTCTCCTTACTTTTCCTTGTCCACCATGGCAGCAGGATACCATTGAAGGATCTTATCTTGCAGCTTTCCTTGTAGTCGAGAGCACACCTTGAATTGCGTCTGCAGATATTGCCTGATTTCTTTTGACACAGCACAATACGGAATAGTTCTAAGTCTGTACTGATCAAGTGCTGCAGCCATATGAGCTCTGTCTTCATTCTCAGAACTACAGATAACCACAAGGGACAGCCCTAAAATGAGAAAATATCCACTGAACTACAATTTCGCTAAAAAAAGATGAAACTTTTGTTACTAATTCTTACAGGCGAAAACTCTCTTTGCATTAGTGGGGAGCGATCTTTCAATTTTCAAAGTTGAAAATATCAAAGTCAAAACGTACTTGCGTCCTTCACGAGATCAATTATTTCCATGAGTGTTAAGTCATCCAGTAACTGAGAGAGGCTTTAAGCTAAAGTCTAAGTCAGTTAAAGTCGGTTATTTTGACCACTAGCTCATTAACGCTGTTGAAGTTCGTCTCCCATAGGGGTGCCTTGTGCCTCAGACTAGGGGGTTTAATGCAACGGGGAGGCTTAGTAAAGGCTGGATGTTTAACAGACGAAATACAGTAGCTTGAATACCATCGTTACGATTGTATTGAGGCTCCTGTAGTAAAAACTCAAGGCTGTCAGCAGCTTTCTGGGAAACAGTGTAGTCAAGAAGGTCAACATTCACCAAACAGAACATCTGTCCATTAGAGTCTGTAAGGGCCCGTCGCCAAAGAAGCTCAATCTATAAGGGAAATGTAAAAGGCAAAGTCTAGTCGGCTAATTATAGTGACGCTTGTCGCCAGTTAACGTGAGCCGGTTCGAAGGCTACAAATAAATCAAACTAAGCCATTGGCAAAAATCCATTGTTAAGCTTTCAAACCAGTATCCTTGCTCGTGGGAATCAGTCAGAAGAGAGAATGAAGCAATGCCAAGAGTCGCCACACTGTGGGTGTAACACCCACAGCGTGTTCACGCGTAAACAAATGAACCGCTAAACGTCAGCAGTACATCACTAAGAGTACTACGGGTAAGAGTATCCCGGGATACCACACAAGCCTTCAAACATGTCCGGAAATCCGACAGTGCAAACAAAATTTGATCCACAGATGTCAGGTCCTGCCTTACTCAAGAGGCCGAAACATAATGAAAAGTAAAAAATCTATTTGATAAGTACGAATGTTCTCATGGAATGATATGTTTCCTTTCCATGTGTCAGATTGCTATTTTTTTAGAAAAAAAAAGGGTCAAACATACAAACTATCAGTAAAGGGAAACGAAACAACATCAAAAGTTGTTTCTATCCATCTGTAGATCGAAAATGCTCACCTCTTCTGCAGTTGTATTAGAAGAGCATATCAACACTTCTTCGAAAATAGGCAGTGATGGTGAGGTGTCTTGCATGTACAAGGACAACACTGTTCCTAGAATGTCATCTGCAATGGGATTTTTAAATAATAAATAACAAACTAACAATGTAGTAAGTTACACTAAAGTAACAGTAAAGGAAGGGGGCTACGAAGGTATTGCAAGTACACATGTGGAAACAAAAATAAAGAACGACGATCAAGAACACACTATCATCAAAATGTGAAAAACTTGCAAGGTGAGAATTAAAGAGGGTGAGAAAAATAAAGCAACTCGTCATGTGATAGACTACGAGAAGCCGCTCTTTATTCGTAGTCCGTCTGGCAAAACGCGCGAGACACGCAAATGACCACGCGCGTGACTGAAGACGCGAGACGGTTGACGCTCGCGCTTGTGCACTCTCCTCACGAAATCTGAAGAAAAAGAGAGTCTGCTCACAGTTTAGTCATGGGACCTAGTATGATTTTACCTTTTGGAATAACAACAAGATTCGGCTTTCCGCGCTTTAAGTACTTTGGATGACGTCTTCGTCGTTTTGGGGGGCCTGCAAACAACGGGAAGATAAGTTTTAGTTGTAAAATGCTGCCAGGTAACAAAAGTTCGATAACTCAATTCTTAACAATCCCTAACATGTTTATTTTTGTCCTTTTTTTCTCTAGTCGCTGATGTTGAAGTGTTCCTATGCAGAAAAAAAAATTGCCTTTCCATTTCCACACTCCACAGGTTCTTAGTGACAAGTAAACATTATGAAAAATTGAAAAAAAAATCAAAGGCCGGAATCAAACCTTGTGAAGCAAGTTGGCTTAGAACTTTTCCCAGCTCATCAAGGCTCAGGAACTCGCCGACCGCGGTCTGGTCAAAACAACGTGCAGTTTCCATAGGTTGTGAAACTTCCTCTGGCTCAATCATCATGTCCTCAGAAGGACTTAAAAAGCAGAAAACAATTACAAGCAAAGCAATGAACGATTGTTACTCAGTTTACGCTACATTTTGTGGTTAGAAAATTAAGCACAACATATATGGTGCCTTCAGTTAAAACTATTACAAGATAATTAGTTTGACAAAACAACATTTCATTGGACAGAGAAAAAAAGATTAATTGTCTATTCTGGTTGACATGATAAAGACGATGTAGTCATTTCGCTATTTCGTGTCTTCAATTCTGTAGCGGATATTCCACTTTCCTGAAGATTTGCTCGAAATGTCCAATAACTCTCTGAGAGCCCGGGCCATCTAAGGAAATATGCACAAATGAAACTCACCATCCCGTAGATAGCTTACCTTCCTTCTTCAACAGGAGCGACTAGGTCTTTAAAGAGGACCGGCCAATATCTGTAGTCATGGAGAGCTTCTGAGTAACTGGCATCAATTACATTTTTGTTGCTGGCGTTTTCCACACACCATACAATAAGATCTGCTTCGCTGGCCTCTTTACATGAATTCAATGCTGCTATGGCAATCTTCTCGGCCTCTGCGGGGTAACCAATTGACTCCAATTTTGACACTAGCGTTTGAAACATCTCCACATGTGACGACTGCGAAATAAGCACCGACTTGAGAATGACTGGCTCAACGCCCGGCAGCACACTCTCTAAAAGATTATAAACTTTAAGAGGAATGCTATCGACAGCCTTGGGACCTCTTCCCTGAACCTCAGCCAGCTGCCTTCGAAGGACCAACAACTGCGGGGTGGTGAAATGATTCAATTCACTATACAACATACGCTTGGC
This sequence comes from Porites lutea, assembly GCF_958299795.1. NCBI lineage: Eukaryota > Metazoa > Cnidaria > Anthozoa > Scleractinia > Poritidae > Porites > Porites lutea. The sequence continues at coordinate 36,863,242 of NC_133205.1, forward strand.
ATGCAACTCGTCTTTCCACTGTTGAAGACAATGCTCCATCTGCTCGCTTTTTTGCACCAAATCATCTGTTAGAGAGCGACTGGTAGTAAGCCGAGGTGTACACTGAAATTCGTATTTCCATTTGAGATGGCTGACTTCTCCAGCTTTGCGAAGTGCGATGTACACTGTAGCAAGTCGCTGGACACATTGCAGAATCTATCAATTTTGAAAAAAATTCGAAAGACAGTGTTATTTATCTAGGCAATAAAAAATCAGTAGCTGTATGCTTTGATTTCATTACTTTTATGATTTCATAGTCGAAAAAAGAAGAAAGACTTCGGTAAGTGAAAGGAGGGATCCATAAGACATCTAACACTGGTACAGTGAGGACTGAAAGAGATATAGAGACCGACAAAGGTGAGCGCGAGAGCCGTGAGAGCAAGGCTTCCTTATAGTATTTGAATATTAATATGGACAAACCCCAGCCCGCTTGCCTAAAATGTAGACAATAAACTTACATCAACAAATCTATCCACGTCTTCTTTACCATGCGAAGGTTTGGCGGCAATGAGCATCAGCTTACTTTGCAAATCTTTCAAGTCGTCGAGAGTGAATCTCTTCTCATCCGCGGGTAGCTTGAGCTGGATCACAGCATCCAGAGTTAACGTTTCTATTGATTTCTCGACGTCTTCACTGACGCAGCCGACAAGGTAAACACCGTGTTCATTGATGGCTTTAGCTTCCATTAGAAATGATTTTGCCACTGAACCATGAGTCTTTTCTAATCCTTTTAGCCACTCTAACTGACGGCTTGTGTCTATCTGCAAATGAAGTAAAATCAGATGTGACATTTGGAATTCAAATAGTCAACAATGGCGTTAACAAGACACTAGAGAAACAAGAAACGTTAATTATCTATATTCTCTCACTAAACAGACTAGTTAATGACTTAGTCTCGGAGCAGAAATTCTATTTTCCAAACAAAGAGTTTTTGCTTCTTGCTTAAAGGTTGTAAATCCTGGCAGTTTGACACAAACATATGAGTCCTGTAATCATGTGTTATTAACTTATTTTAAAAAGATAACTATGAGAAGTCATCATGTTCACTCACCGCTTACCTTCTTGCAGGACTTATTTAATATCATGGTTAAATAGGAAACTGAAGTGCACCATCAGTATTAACTGAACCAACGTTCAAGTGATTCTTATTTCGCAAACACTATAACCCGAAACATCAAAACGTCATGCCAAACAACAAGAAGGCATACCAGTTTTGTAGGAAGACTGGGATCTGCATCCACTGCATTGCAAACTCGTTCACATGTTTTTAACAATTCATCAAATCCAAAAGAAGATTTCAAGTCAAAGATGAGAGGAGCAAAGCCAAGGCAGCTGGTATGTAGACAAGTGATTCTTGCTGTTTCCATGTCTGTCTCCCCAGCTGAGATGATGGCCAAATCCACAAGGACCTTGAGTTGTTGGGGGCCTAAGATAAAAATGTGACAATGGCCGTATTCATACTAGAAGACGTCTTGGACGTCCAGACGCATTAAACGTCTGACTGTTAAGTGCGGCCTGTTTTTATACTAGACGTCTTAAGCGTCTGAGACGACTAATTCATCTTTTAAGTGCGTCGATCGGACGCACTTACCTTCAGACGTTTTATTCGTCTGACGTTTAATGCGTCTGCCTTATTCCCCGTAGACTTCCTCTAGTATAAATGCGGCTAATGTTATTTTAGCAGCCGTAGTTTAGAAAGACGGCAGTATGACTTATTTAAACTATGTTTAACGGCATAGGCTAGAAAAACCTAAATTCACGACTCTGTAACCTCCAAAATTCTGGTAATCATTAGGGAAATCGTACATTATACTCTTCGCCAATTGCAACACTTTGTATGTCCCCATGACCGCATTTTAACAGTCTCTGCGATCCTACCAGGAAATCTTTTGAACAACTTTGTAGATTGCTCAGCTTGTTTGACTCTAAGGATTTTTAAACAGTAACTATTAATGGAAGCCCGGAACGCTTCAATACTGTTACATACAGTAAGTCGATTTTGTTTTCTCTTCTCACTGGTTAGATGTATTCTTGCAGCAAAAACATAACTCATTTCGCAACTCTTCTACCTTTAATTTTTTCCTTTAACCACGATATAAAATCTTGGCATCTGTTGACAGCATCTAGACATCTTGCATGGTTAGGAGTTATTTTTGACAGAGCTCTTCCTGCTTTTTGTAGAGCAGTATTCATGCTTTGAAGTGGTTGCTGTTTGAATTCCTTAGTCAGCTGTTAAATGAAAAAGAGAAAGTTTTAAATAACCTTGCAATAGCGGTTGCATGTCTTCAAGCTGCACGGAAGCATCAAGCATAGTGCTAGTTTTAACTTTTTGGGTAGAGCTTTTTGTTTTCCTTTGTCTCTAACATGATTAGACATGAGTAAAATAACAACAGGCTAGAAACAAGGTTAGTCTGCTACACAGAAGTTTTTAGTTTCGTCGCGCAACCCGCTTCCCCACAAGCGAGAGTTGCGTGACGACACTAAAAACGTCTGTGTTGCAGAGTAGAAACTAGGTACGCTAACAATCACCTTTTGGAAAATACTAAGACACCGACATGTAAAGAAAGTTATTATGGAGCAGCTCAAGTTACCCAATGTGGTGTAAATCTTGTCAACTATCGTATCTACAAACCTGGTTACCCACGTCTTCTACCAACCGAAAATCTCCGTGAAGATTAAAACGTTCTTTGAGATCCAGGATAACCCAAACGGCGTCAATGCAGTTTCGTAATTTGTAGTACCGTTCAATCTGGTCAATGCGTTTTTTCATTTTGTCTTCACTTGCCTTTACTGGACTCTTATTTTTTGAGATGAGCAGCCTCATCTCTTTGGCAAGGTCTTGACTATCCTTAAACACCTGAAAAAGCTTGTCGAGCTCTTCGAAAGAAATGGTGCCACTTAAAAGACCCTCTTGTAGTGACTGTAGCCGCTCATATGAAGGCGCCCACACTAACTCTGCAACTTCATTAACACTCAGCAAAACAATTTTGCGGCCTTTTCTTTTTTCAGTCATTTTTAGCTCTTTCTCGCTGTTTTCTCTCAAAAACTGCTGTAAAAGTATACTATCAGCAAGCTTTTCTAAAGCGGAAATCATCTGCTTTGCCTTCGGAGAAAGCCCAAAGAATGTCACCACCGGAAACATTTTTCCTTGATCACTAGTCGACTGTGCTAGTTCTTTAATCGGCATCTGAGAGGCATCCATTTCTGTCTTTTTACTCAGATCGTGCAGGTCAACTGAGGAAACAAAGGTAAACACAATTGTGACATACTTAGAAACTATGTTCTAATCGATACCTAATTTCACCGCTTTACTAGAAAAATGTTGACAAAAATCCTCCTGTTTTGTCTGCTTGCAAAGCGTTTGTCTGCTTGCAAACGCCCCCTTGGCGTTTTCGCGCGTCTGAAATCTCCATTCCCCATCAAAGGCCCGCAGGCCCACCCGTCCGCCCGCCCGTCAATGTGAAATGTCTGGTGGCGACATTTCATTTCAGTCCTAAGGGGGGGTGAGACCGGTTGTTTGAACCAGAGACAGCTTAAGAAAATAACTTAATTTGCAATTTAATCTTGTGTTGCTGAAGGATGGAAATTATGGAAACTGTAATGTCTATCTGAGAACCAGTCCGGGCCGCAACCAGATATGGATATACGATGACGTCACCAAAATTTAATACTTATTTAATGTCTATATTGGAAAAGACGGCGAAATTAGTATCTGTGATTAAATATTGTACTCGTGAATCTAGGGTAATATTTACGTTTTTCCAAATTCTAGTCATTTCCTTCGCCTTTTACCTATTAATATCATGAGTGACAAAGTACAATCTTGGCCTTTTTATTTGTTTATCGTATCGAGAACTCTGAGCACTGAATCGTTTAGGGCATATTAAAATTTCGTTTTGCGTTTTCACAATTTCTGAATTTTTCGAAAAAATTAGAGGGTGTTAGTAAAACGCGGGGCCGGGGTCGAGGTCTATCTTTTTTGGAGAATGCCGTTTTAGGGTTAGGGTTAGGGTTAAGATTAGGCTTAGATTAGGGTTAGTGTCAACCCTAACCCTATACCCATTTTATTAGGCGGCTAAACAGGACATGATTGAACTACTATTAATAACGTGTATTCATTGTAAGACCAGGAAATCCTACCACACCCTTCGAGATCACAGTGGAAGTAGACGAGCCCGCCTACACTATAAATGTTTAAAAAGTATAACATTACCTTGCCAAATGGGTTCGCACATCCTTATAAAAGAAGAGACGTTCTGCCTTTCCTCCTCAAATGCAGTTAATTCCATGTAGCGCTGATTTAAAGACTTCTTTAGCGCTGATATTTCTCTTCCCCTTTTGCCTATTTTCTCAGAAAGTATCAAAAATCGGTCGGAGTGATCAAGAACTAGTTTTAATAACTCAAATTCTATGGAACTGTCCAAAACACCATTGATTGCAGCTTTTAAAGATGAAAGCGCCAACATGAAAATCTCCTGTCCATCTTCCTTCAGCACTCGACGAAAATCAGATTCACGCCCTACAAATGCAAGACATACAATTTCACGAAAAACGTGTCATGCCAGCGATAACCAACACACGATTATGCAAATGTGACGATAGCACAAACAGCAAAAACTAAGCCAGGAGACGTCGCTATGACAATAAATGATGACATTCACTAATTAAAAAGATGCTGAAAAAGCGTTCTCTTGGCCGTAGAATTGTTAAAGACGGGAACAACTGCTTGTGTCAAAGAGACTTTCACAACAAATAACAATGTGTTTAACATGGATTTAAGTAGATGAAGCATATTTTGACAAATTTTTAAAACGATCAAGGAAAGACATTTCATCATACGAGCTCCTTCAACTGTCCAGAATGGTACCCTAGGGTTAAATGACTTATTTAGTGTAAAGAAGACCTAGAGTCATCCAAATGTTATGACACAGGTAGCCCAAGCTCGCACCGAGGGCTCAGTGTACATGTAGCTTCTTACGCGGCCGTTGTTGTAAGGAAATACCGAGTTCACAAAACGGTCTTTCCACCCATTCACATACTCATATTCATACCCTCACATCATACTTAGTCAATCTGCCTGCAAGAACAAGTCATTAATTTCAAACTTGGTCGATGAACACCCACATTTTCGGCTAAGAATATGGAATGCTGGTGGTGTCTTGCACAAACCATAGGGGAAAACAGCACTGCTTCCCTTTGATAACAATCATGCATCAAACGAATAGAAGCACAGACATAAGGAAAATCAAATCGTTACGGAATTTGAATTGGTATTTGTCGTACAGATAGGGTTAGGAAAGGATGAGTGATATATAAACTTCACTTATTCATTACCAGAGTCTGTCTTAACAGTATTAATATGTCTGACAGGCCAAATGGTATTGAGAAATCATGAAAATGTTGAGGCAGTTGATTCTCCCAAGCAAGTAGTAATAAAGCGACTTACTGCGCGTACCGAATCAATTCTAAAAGCAACTGATTAACTTTCATGCACAGAATTATTACCGAATCTACGAAAGAAGCAGGGCCATAGCCTCCAGGTCAGAACGTGCCGAAGACTTGTATTTCTTGAGCATGAAATGCTTCCTTGTGGTTGAGGCCAGCAACGTGTAAGCATCAGAGTTAGAAGCTCGCCACACTCATCGGCTTGGGGAGAATCAAGGCCATACTCTGACAGCCAGTGGAACACCTTCTTTCCTTCGTTGTCCATCTAAAGAAAAAGAGCAGCATACAAACAAATCATAAAAAGAGATAAATCAAACTGACCACATCTTACAGTAATTCTTCACTAACCGTTATTGCTTTTGTAGCTTTTGCGACCTTCTTGAATTCAACAAGATTTTCGCGATTTAAAACAAATCAGAAATTAAGTGCCGCAAACATATGATAACGCGAAAATGAAGTGAATGTCATTAATATTGCTTTTTTTGGAAACAGACAAGTCTCATGAGATTTGAAAAATGCCAGAAAGTAGTGCAGGTATCTTTTCCTTCACATTGATTAAGCATGTTTCGCAGTAAATGGATAAGAAAATGAATAAAACTGTAGGATATTAGATATGAACGGTTACTGACTGTTTGGTTGCTATGTTCGAATTCGTTTTACCTAAATTCAAGCAATGTTGAATCACATGGTTAAAAATTTAAGTGAGTTTGGATACAGTTTCACAAAATCCAAGTGCCGCAGAATATACGAACTTCGAATTAGCGAAATATTAAAAGCATATCACAAAATTAAATTCTCCTTTAACCCCCTACCGATTGAAAAGGTTGACTTTTGTATCGGTGAGAACTGAAATGATTTCTAAATCAAAATTTCTTTAGTGTACTATTGATACTATAGAGAGCACAGGCAACTAAACACATTACGTCACCTGAAGCATGCTTTCAACTTTTCCGAATGTTACTTTAGACACTAAGTCTTGAACAAAATTATGATGAGCTGCCATACTAGCTTTGGTAAAGACTTCGACCAGGTCATTACAGAGACACTAAAAAAATAAAAATAAGACAGATGTTTAAAATACCTTAAATGACAAGGCAATTTTTATTTAGAGATACATATTATTGATCCTGCTGTCACTAAGGATGGTCTTACTTCTATTGCTCATAGACTGTTTTAAACGGCGAACCCTTTAAGCGCGGAACTGCATCTAATGTATTCCTCTCATTTCTCGTTTTCGTAGCTATAACTTAGCGGCAATTTTACATTGTACTGCTCGAATAATTGCAATCCAACTCACGTGCATAACCTCAGACGCAGCAATATTGTGTGTGAGATCCAGCTACAGCGATCACTGCAATGTTTTACACGTTAAAAATAAATTGTTGATGAGTGTTCCTGCCTGGAATTTCCAAAGAGTTTTGAGATGAGGTTCTCGTGTTCCTTATGAGAGACCCGCCCGTCAACGTCACTGACGTCATTTACTGGTACAGTGAAACCATTTATTAAGCGGACACCTATATTAGGGTGTCCGCCTAATAGAGGTTTGTAAAGATTGTGCAATGTTTGTTAACGATTAACATTCAACGGTTACTCTGTACTTTGATAAAGTTCCATGTTGTTAAGGAAGGATTTGATTGTGAATAGCTTTACTGTATTTTGTGCAAGACATTTCGGTGAACTTCAGTGATCGCGGATGATAATCATACGACCGGATGTCGGTCTAATCTACAGTTTATTGACAGCTAAATGTATTGATTTATCTTTATTAATCGACTACAGTACGTATTTCAAGGACGTAATCCAGAACTACTATTGCCAATTCAGTCCAGTGTCCGCTTAATAGAGGTTTTTAACAATAGAAACTAGCCAAATACAATTTATTTTAGTGTCCGCTTCCGCTGAATAAGGGTTTGTTATAAAGGGAAATGTAAGACGTTACTTTCGGGATTCGGTTTATTGTCCGCTTAATAGAGGGTGTCCGCTTAATTGGGGTCCGCTTAACAGAGGTTTCACTGTAACAGGTTACTAAGTAAACGATAATTATGTAATACAAAAGAAATAGAGTTGTCTTGCCTCTTCCAAACGCTGTTTCAGTTCCCGCGACAAGCTATCACTCCAGATGTCTTCGCACTGTTTAACTCCCCATTCGAGGGCGAACAACTTTGTCCACTTCTAAAATTGTATATTTTGAATATTTCATGAAAGATGAAAGTAACCTGAACATGTTTGTGACAGAAATCTCAGTAAATTTGATTCTTTTAGCTAGATTTTAAAGTGCTTGCTTACCGGGAACATTATGAAGGCTAAATGTGTATGCTTTTATGTTGTGTTTTTGGACAACATATTTAACAACTCGGGTCACTAACAACGCTAAAGGGAAAATTATATGGGGCAAAAAGCCCCTTCTGTAATATCGGATTGCCTTTACTTTATTTGTTCTTCCACATACAAACGATAAACAAATACAAGACAAAACACCTTTGACGCACCTTTAATTCTAATTCCGCTTTCCCTATGCGGTTACAAGGAATTTTGCTCTTTAATGACTCCTTAAGCCACTTCATGACAATTTCAAAGGTCTCCTCCACCACTTGCTCTATTCTTTCAAGACCTCCTGTTTGATCTTCCCCTGTCATGGACAGCTGGCCAAGAAATGAGATGCACTTCGCAATGCTCTGTAAACAGTCCACCAGAAGTTCAAAATTGCGACAAGACTTAGAAACATCCCTAAAAATCTCCAAGCAAGTCTTGGAGCGAAGAAGGACTTCATCTTTCAAGGCATCGTGATCACCATTGTTGGAAGATCTATACAAATTACCAACATAATGGAGATGAGTTATTCACGTAATTAATAACACTGATTTATGATTAGTCTTATTATCGTAATCAATTACACTGATTTCTTAATTTGTTAAAACAAGAATAGCAGCTATTTGGGAAAGACCGGTAAGAAGAACGTATTTATAGGAGAAGCTACGATACCCAAAGAAATAAACTTGCTGAGAATTACAGTACGGGAAATAGAAATTACGAGGAACGGCCAATCATGTTGCAACACCAGCTTTGGTTTTAAAAATATGAACTTTGAGGGAAATATGTGTCTGTAATTAACTGTGCTCTCATTCTCCTCACCATACCTCTTCGTTGTTAAATATTATTTGAAAAAAGTTCACCTGTACACGTGTTTTTTTAGTGTTACTGAATATGAGAATTAATTGTATGGAATAATCAACCTCACTACAATCTCGCACATTCGAAGTTTGGTTTGGAAATAGGACAATGACAATAAAATTGGTGAAAAACATCCCCATTGTTAGTTCTAGTAACTACTTATACTTACTCAGCGATTGTATTCTCGGTAGCTAATTTTATATCCTTCTGTGTTTCGTTCAATGTAACCGCAGCAGCTTGCCCCTACATCAAACAAGAAGGTAAACGTAACTTACTTTCAGGGATGTTTACAAGTGGAGTTTACGTACGGCTACTTTTGTAAATCGAAAACAAATTTTGTGGTAAGGCTTGTACACTTACTTCTCAGCGCTTGAAGAAAATTTAAGGTTGGTTCTTAGGCAATTGAAGTTTAGAAAATAACTTATTGTAAAATTAGTTTGGCAACAGTCAACACTAGACCAACCCATTAGTGACCATCAAAAATGCCACGATTTGGTAATCTCGTACCATAGGGAGGTGATCGCATACGTGAGGAAAATATAGTGCTTTGACTGGGAAAACGGGCCTTTATAGTCTACCTATCAGCTAGGGGGGTTGTATGGCTTAGTTGAGGGGAACAAACAAAACTTGTATAATATTAATGTTTGACTAAAAAGCAGCAAAAAATGCATGATAGCAAGGATAGAGCGGTAGCTTTCCCTTTTTAAATCGAATTTAAATTTGCCCCTCATACCCTTCTTTTGCTCGCCATCTTGGGTTCATAAACAAACCTTCGATTTCCTCTTAAAAATACACGGTTTTTGTTTTGAAGATTATTTGATATAGTAGGCGCCAGAGATATTATTTCGGATTGTTACTGTTAGTCAAATTAAGCTGACGTCATATATGACGTCACGGGTGGTCGTGCGCTGGTCGTTTTCGCGAGGCGGTTGTAGTTGAAATTTCAACTTAACTTGAACCCTTTGTTTCGTAAAAAAAATGAAACGAAACGAGACAAAAGGCTCAAAAAGAATTTACCTCATCTGGCCTTACATAGTCCTTCACAGACAAACCCCGGGCAAGGGTCGTACATACTTCGTCCTTTGGAAATAGTCTAGAGGTAGCAATTTTACCAAACGCTGCGGGGGGAACGCAAAACAGAAACGTTCTTCTGAAGAGAGGATCCAGTTCAAACAAGGGAGACAACACTTCCATCATAGAGGAAGGGCAACTGAAAGGAAAGAAAGAAAACGGTAACCAAAAGAGCAGTAAAAAGGCAAAAAGTTTATAACATTACCTTTGAGTAGTATATTACCACGTTTCCATAGGGGGCAAACCTTATGAATGCTCTTGGCTAGTGAAGAGCAAATTTCTACCCCACGACTGGCTGAGCGAGGGGGGATCTTATTAAGGGATTGTGAACACAATAGACATGTTAAGCAAGGACTGAACCCGACATCGAGGCTCCATTTGCCGCTCTGCTATTGGCCAAGTCGGTTTTTAGATCTGCGCGCGCGGCAGTAACTGTTGTCACCTTGTTTCTGCTAAATCTGCCAAATGACAAAATAGCAAAACTCCAGAATGCGTTTATAATTAAATACCTTCCTCAATAATATAGAAAAATATACAAATGAGGCGTTTGCTTGGTTACAGAGGAATTTTTTACATATTACAAAACCTGTGAAAGGAGCTCCGTCGTTTGTTGAATTACGATGTCTACATTGAGCAAAGGATTCAGTCACCAGATTGACTGGCTGGGAAAATTTTCTCTTTCGTCACTTTTTTCCTTCAATGTTGCATTCACAATTAATGAGTGGGTATGGATTACCATGATCGTGTTCAAACCAAAATTAACCTCTCTAATTAACGGGACAGGTCGCATGGGAAGTAAACTTATGGAAAAAACATTTACTTTAAATACTGCATCATCACTGTGGTGGGTCCAATGTGGTGAGAAAATCGCCGGAAGCATTCTGTCCGAAGTATATAGCCCGAAAGTAACAATGCCAAACATGATTACCATGTTAAGAGTATTACTCAACAACCCTTAATACAACGGCGGTGGGAAAAAAACTAGAAATAACCACTTTATAAAAAATGTTGTAAATGCCAGGGTAAACCACCTTGTATAGTTCCAAAAAATATCCAAACCTCCCATGGAGGGCACTTTTGCTGTAGGCCCCTAATTCCAGGGGATGCTTGTCATACACCCCAGGTGTTTTTTTTTTTTATTTCCGGCGGCCATATTGGTGCACCAAAACTGTACAACAATATGGCGTCCCCATACAAGGCTCTACAAAGGTGCGTCAAACGTTTCGGCAAATAACTCAGAAACTGTGGGCTGCAAAGACCTGAGACTTGGAAAAGTTGTTTATATATTAGTCTTTTATAACATTTAATTTTCTTGGCTTCTTCCACTGGACGGTTTCCAATTTATTATTTTTTGTTGCGTGACAGTGAAAACGATGGATACTTATCTTGAAGACCGGTAACAGTAAAGAAACTGAAAGTTTGCTCAACAGAGGAGCTGTTATCTATCAGTAACTCAATAATCTCACTCAGATGCGCTGAAAAATCTTCTGTAAGCAGCCCCCACCCCCTCGGAAATTGCCTCCTTTTGTAACCCCCTCCCCTCCGTTGCCCTTCGTGAAAAGGGGGCAGGGGGGTATGGATATTTTCTGGAACTACACATTACCCGCAACCTCTCTTCGATCAATCAATAAATCAATCAATTTATTAACGTCAATACGTGGGATGGGGTTGCCCCGATCATCCGAGCCAGAGGCCCATGTATAAAACGTATGACAATAAAAATACTAAGTCGATAAAGATATAATGCATTTGAATAAAAAGTAACTTAAAAAAATCATAAATGTATGAAAACGAATAACAATAATATATCCGTGAATGCAACCTCGTCCCCAGGGCTTTTCCCCTAAAAAATGGGTGGGGCAGGAAAAGGCCCTGGCATCGGCTGGTCACATGTCTATCTTACACCATGAAATCCTGGGTGTAATAAATTTACCAGGTTTTGCCAGGTTCGCATAAATTAAAAGTGACAAACCAAGATGGCGGAGACACCGTCTGCGATAAGCGTGCTTAGTCGACTTGGATCTGCCTTTAATCGTTGTAACTTTCCGTCGTTCTGTTTAAAACCGCTTCAGGTTAAGTGCTTTGAATGCTTACTGAAAGGCCAAGATATTATTGCTGTTCTACCGACCAGTTTCGGCAAATCTCTGCTGTTTCAGCTCCTACCGGACTTCTTGCCTGTCAAAGCAGATAAGAATATTGTGATCGTTGCTTGTCCTTTAAACTCTATTATAGAGGACCAACTTAAAGTGCTGCAGAAAAGAGGAATTACTGCTGATGTTCTCCAACTAAACAACGACGAGGGGGAAGCGATTGACAGTTTGTTCAATTATTCAGAACTAACGGACGAAAGCGCTGAACGATCTTTAAGCAATCCAAGTGCGAGACTAATGAATGGAGATGTCCAGATTGTGTTCGCACATCCAGAGGCTCTTTTGAGTAAGGAAGGACGCGAACTGATGAACAGCAAGGTTTTTCAAAGGAATGTGGTTGCATGTGTGGTCGACGAAGCTCATTGCGTGGAAATATGGTAAGCTTTTTAGACAGCGCACATAATACGTGTAAAGTGTACATCGGGCCAGACAGGCAGACAGGCTCGGTTAAGCGGCTGAATTGCATATTTTATTAAGTAGCTTATGAGCGAAAAAGTCCGATAATGGATACTTAATTGTGAGGAATGCCAAATATTATCAATTGGCCTTACATTTTCTTCATGCACTATGATAACAATTTTGGTATAAGCCTGATGGCAACATAATAATAATTTAAACTCTATTGTGTCTTAGGGGTGAAGATTTCAGGAAGGACTTTAAAGAAGAAGGACTTTAAAGACCTGTCAGCTCTTAAAGCGTTTTTCCCAATTGTACCAGTCATGGCCCTTACAGCCACAGCACCACCGCAGATGTTGAAAAAGTTTGTCAGTTTGTCATTAAAGACAGACTGTAAGGTTATTGCAGCCAACCCAAATCGGAGTAACATCTATTTGGAAAAGAAAGTGAGGATGAGTAACCACCATGGCTATGAAGGTTCTGACCAGATCCTTGTACCAATTGCAAATGACCTGGCTTTGCAGAGGGAGAGGTATCCCATGACAATTATATACTTGAAACTTAAGTACTGTGGCTATGCCTATGGATTGTTTGAAAGGATATTGGCTGATAAGCAATTTGTGGGGGAAACAAAAGATCCATCTGGAAGGCTATTTGCCCAATTTCATGCTCCCCAAACAAAACGTATGAAGTAGAGTATAATTTTCAAAATAAAAGAAGAGAACTCGAGAATACGGGTTTTGTTTGCCACATCAGCTCTTGGTATGGGTGTAAATGCTCCCTATGTGGAACACATTATACACATCTCCCCACCCATTTTTTAAGGGAAAAGCCCTGGGGACGAGGTTACCGTGAATGCACAAAGCTACACCCACCCGAATCCCACTGAATTAACTAAAAACTAAAAACGGTAAGAAAACGTTTAAAATCCTAAGGGAAGAAAATAAAACAGATATAGTAAAACCCTAAGATATACAAAAATTACATTTACAACTGGACCTTAAGTGCTTACGATATTAACTCAACTCAGTCGATCTCTTAATGTAAGGAGGAAGCTGATTCCATGAATGCGAAGCCTTGTAAGTGAAAGAATTGTGATAATATCGATTATTATAGGATGGTTGAGTGAGATTGTGATCGCTGTTCTTTAAATTGTAGCGCAATATACGAGGTTCGAATAAATCAGAAATATAGTCAGGCCCATTTCCTTTTATGCATTTAAAAAGGAGGACAAGAGATTGATAGTACCGTCTATGTTCCAGTCATTGCATGTTTACAGTAGACAATATGGAATCATAATCTAAGCTGTTTCCGAAATTTAAGAGGGCTTTTAAAGCATAACAGTTTGCAGATTCAAGTTTCTTGTTCAGTAATGGACTACAATTGTCAAGGTGTGGAAGTATATAAGCCATGTACCGCATAAGTGAGATATCAGCATGCACCAGCTTTCTAAGTCGTCTCAGAGCTCCAACCTTGGCATAGACATTCCTTAAAACAGTTGATAGGTGGTCTTTAAAGGACAACTTATCGTCTATACAAACACCAAGAATATTCAGGAAGCCAATTATTTCGATAACTGAGTCGCCAATATGAAGAGCAGGCTCATGAGATTCCTTACCCAGGATCGCAGCTTGGGTTTTCTTGCTGTTGATGGAGAAGTAATTTGAAGCAAACCAGGATGAGGGATTCTCAAGATCTTTGTTAAGAGACAGTTCCAATGCTGAAATGTCTGTATTGGATGAATAGGCGGTAGTGTCATCAGCATAGAGCCTCAGGGAAGAGAGTTGAACAGAAAAATTCAGATCGTTGATAAATACATTTAACAGGAGTGGCCCAGGAGGCTGCCTTGAGGAACGCCACAATACACCCTTAGCCAATCCGAGAAAACTCCATTGACCTTCATTCTTTGCTTTCGACCAGACAAGTAGGAATGCAAGAAGTCAATTGCCTCCTCACCAACGCCACAAGCACGTAGCTTTGCAAGAAGCAAATTATGACATATGGAATCAAAGGCTTTGGATAAGTCAATTGCAATGGAGCCAGTAACCTTTTGGAATCCAGAGCCAGACGCCGGTCACCGACCATTTTGACCAGTGTAGTGCAACAGGAATGTCCACGAAGAAATCCAGACATATTAGACGAAAACAAGGGTTGAAATATGTCATAAAGCTGGTCAAACATAACTTTTTCTACCATCTTGGGTATGATAGACAGGACACTGAAAGATCTGTAATTTGATACTGATGTGGTATCATCTTTTTTAAATACGGGTGTCACATGGCTGAGCTTCCACTCCGTAGGAGTCTCTGCGCATGATGCAATAATGGGGGTTGGAAAGTAGGGTTGATGAAACAAATTTGTCTAATTTAGTTTCAGAAAAAAACAAGATGTCAAAACGGCACTCATTCAGTAGATCTAACACCTCATCGATTTTGTCGAGAATACTGTTTATATTCAGATGGCCGATGGATAAGTTGTTCTTGTAGTAACCCTTAATTTTATCCCTATATCAGGCTGTAGGTATCTCAGTAAATGAGGCAGAGGTCGAAGATAAATCATCATTTCCAAGCTCCCCGGCAGTCACAGAAAAAACGTCGACAGGCGAAATATCTGCGAAAAACGAGTCACTAAGCGGTGGTAATGCACAGAAAGTGCAAGTCCCTGCATTCAATATCAGGATGTGCAAGATAGTACTGGAACACAGACTTGGACATACCAAAGCTCTTGGTATGAAACCACGTGGTACAAGAACCACACAAGATAGCGTCCTGGTCAGTTCTGACACCAGGGGCACCCAACGAGAATATAGTTCAAAACCACTTAAACATAGCATTGTTAAACGTATTTTAGTATTTAAACGGTAGTTATAGGCATATTTTTATCCCCTAAAAATTTTTCATCTGTTCGGATTTCCTAGCTGAAAGTCTAGTGCTCAGAAAATTATAGGGATCAAAACTTACCTTTTCGAAAATTTCAGCCAGAAAAAAGGCTCCCGAAAATTCTAGGTCACCTTTTTAGGGTAAAAATCCGTTAAAAATGGGCAATTATACCATTTTTTAGATGTTCGAAAATCCTAGGAGAAGCAGGCAAGCAAGAAATTTTACAACAAATGTTTCGAAAATTCTAGATCTCAAATCGTCTTCCGAACAGATATTCTTCCGAAAATTGTCGTTGGGTGTCCCTGTGACACTTTTCTTGCAATCAACACATGGAAATTTTACGAACGCGCTTGACCTTAGGAACTGGGTTTTTAGCGATATCACCACAGGTCAAAAGCCTTTCAACTTGGAATGAGCTTGTACCTTTCGTCGTGTATAAAATACGGGCAGTTAGGTAGCGATGAGGCCGAGATTTCATCGCAAGGCCGGACAATTGCGGGTGTAAACGAACCACAAGAGCCATGGAACTTGTGTATAAAGAATCCTCCGCAATAATATTTACCCAGAAACGCGGCACCTAGTAGAAACCAGATATAAAGAAGAATTCGCCTTGGCCCCGAGGAGCCGTTAACAACGTGTGCAGCCGCCATGTTGTAAACTTGTTGAACTTCACCAGACGATAAACACCAAAACAAATGAAAACCAACAATATAATATTAATGTATAAAGTGCTGCCATATTTCTTAACATGGCAGCACTTTATCGGGGTATATATGCTCCAAAAACAACTAACCTCGGTTGGACTAAGTTAGTAGGTAGAGCCCTTGACGGGCAGAGATGGAGGTCGTGGATCCAATTTTTGGATCAGACCAATATTGAGGATCCTAAAACAACTGAGAAATGAAGGTACTGCCTTTGCACTGCAAACGGGTGCACCTTCGCTCGGCTTGGATGGCCACCTAAAATGGCGGTCCCATAAAAGAGTCCTCAATCACTACTTTTATGCTAAATACAATGACACTCTAAAAAAAATTGCGTCTTTCACCTGTTCTTTGTAAATTTTCTTTCTCTCACTGTTTTGGTAGGAAATCCATTTGCACCCCACCAGGTGTCATCGTTAGGTTTAGGTTCCTCCGTGAGTAACGCATCACTGTTAAATGGTTCTGATACCTGAGTCAGGAAATGAACAAGTGGTACAGCAAACAACCACTCATGAAGGTCGTTGTGATCCGTCACAACTTGCCTGCATATTTCTTGAATGGATTCTCCCAGGTTCCTTAAAAAAAAGTGTAAAGCCTTAAACTATTATACGTATTTAGAATAAGCTCAAAAGAAAATGCTCGACATATTTTCATTTATTTTCTTATTTATTATTGATTAATATTTTCAAAAATAGATTTAGACAACCAGACACTAGAATTTTCTAATTCGGGATCAAAAGTTAACAGGGCTTAAGCAGAATGTGAAAACATTAAAAGCTGTTCCTGGAAGGCAAAAAAGGCACAGGTAACGCAGGTTGATTTATGTACGTACTAAAACACAAGCTACTTGACGCTTAAGGTTCAACTCTGGAAAAAAAGCATGTCTAGCCTTGCAAAGAAAAAAAAACTTGGGGACGAGTTTAGCTTAACATGACCACCACGTGAAATGGTCTATGGAGTACGGTGAAATTAATTAAGGTAGTTGACTTCAGAACAGAGACAAGAATACTTATATCTTCTGGAATGTTATGAGACACCATTACGGCGACATACAACTTTCAGTCCGCAAAACCTCTTTATTTGTTTTTGTTTGTTTGTTTGTTTGTTTTTTTAAATCCTACTTTAGTTCACTGACAACATGAAAGAGATCGGGTTCAATCTGGTGCTTTTATCAACTTCTGTTGATAAAATGTATCCACCACTCAAAGGACTTATGTACGTTTTTGGCAACTGTATTCTACCCTTTGCAGTGCCTTTAACCTAAAGCTCTGTTGTCAACATGATTGGTCCATTAAGGGCGAATTTTATTTCGAGTTGAACCCGAAAACAATATAAAAACACGGAGGAACTACCTACCGCCACTGTGTGCTGGGAAAGTGACTCAAAAGACTGGTAAATGAACTACAAGTTTTTTTCTTTGCATCTCGCCAGAGGACTAACGATGACAACAGTTTTGCATATTTATCACGATCCAGGCGCACTTTGTGAGAAACAATAACATGAGCAATCGCTACTGATGATACAAGACGAAGCATCCTTTTGGTATTGTCTGTGCCATTTGATAGGGTTAGAGCATTCTGCTCTATCTTTGGCTGCAACATTTTCTTTAGAACCTAAAAATGGTAAGATAAAACAACTTGCCGTTAATATAATGACACAGTGATACACGCTGACGAAAATACTAACGAACAAGAGACAAACGTAAATCAAAATCAATTTGTAATTACGTTCTAAACAAACAGCATAGCCAGAAATAGCCGGATATGTTGTTAATAGCTATTATCAGCATGATCCCCGAAAAGTAGACCCAAAGAACGTCCTAATTGTTGAATTCCCCACCTACTAATTGATTATACCTGGGAGTGATAACTTTTTGACAGCCTTAAAAGAGTAACTTTTGGGTATGCTCTCTTATTTGGCTAAACTAACGATGCAAAAGATTTGCTACTGCACCATTTACTACTTATTTCCAGGCATTATATCGACACCTGTAAACAAAGGGATACGCGCCAAAATATCCAAATAAATAGTTCAACGCACTGTGGAAATAGAAAGGCAAATTGCAAAAGACCATAATTCTTTAGACACTTTTAAAAAGATCACTTTTAAAGATCAAAAAATCTGCCCTCTTTTAATGAATGTACTATTCTGTGGAAGTGAACTGTAGGCGGTTCTCTTTAGAACTGTCCTGTTTAAGTTGTCTGTCTGTCTGTTTGTTTGTTTTAAATCCATTGTGGATACGTGTGCGTATAATATAGTTTTCGTCAGTTACCTTATTATGTTATGTTAAAAAAAATAAAAGTTACTGATTTTTCATGTATAAGGGTAAATATAATTTAAATTGTAATTTTCAATAACTCTTGTAAATTGTAATTTTGCTACTTTTTTTCTAGTTTTCACAATTTTTGTAATTTTTCCTTTGTATGTAAATATGAAATAAAGTGTTGTTAAGAATAAATAAAATAAAATAAAATAAAATAAAACTTTTGAGAATACTATGAACCGAGATCCACCATTGTTTAGTGACACCCAGGATAAGTGATTTTATTTGCAACAGCAGTTAACTTTTGGGGGTTCGTTTTGAGGTGTCCGAAAAATACTGTCATATCTATGGTAGTACTAAAAACTTAAAACTAAACAGTCATGAAAGATAAAATTTAGCATTGCGTTACTTTGCTGAAGTCATACGAAGACGGAACATTCCTGCAGACACGATTATTTCCCTCCACGTGTGCCTGTGTCATACAGAAAGCTAAGTCGTTGACACTCTCTATGGCCTCCCAAACCGACAAGCTTGTATTGCCACCTTCCATGGTAAATCCTTCCCAGTCGGGAAGCATTGCGCGAGTAGCAATCTTTCTTCCTTTAGCAGGATCCATACTTTTCTTCAGAAGTGGCATTTTGTTACGAGCTGACTGTAACCGGCTGGGTGGACTAAAAATTGTGTCATCATATTGGTTCCAGACAGCTAAATAATAAAAAAAACAAACAAAATAATAATAATAATAACAGCCATTTTGACCCATCAACCTGAGACATTCTTGGATACCAATTTTTTTAACCTCAGTGTCTACTCTCTGCAATTGCATAAAGAGAAAGTCAAACGCGGTAACAGATCACTGTCTAAACGGTTATTGATCCAGTTATGATGCATGAACTTACCTAAAAATATATGGTACACTTTAAGATGGCTCTTTAGCATTTTGGAAGGTACACCCTTTATCTTAAACACTCTTATATCTAGACATCTTGAATTTTATTGTAACTCATTATGACACATGAATTACACTAACACATAGACTGACCTATATTATGATATTCTTATTTGGCAATCGAAATGAATATCTCAGTTCTTTTTGCAGTTTTTTAGGCTACTTTCATGAAAACAACGATTAAACCAAAATTAATGGATAGATTCCCTTCAAAACATTTTACAGCTGCACTTGATCAGTGAACTCTACAATCCCCATTTTAGCGCCCATGGAAAACTTTTAACTAACTAATTGGGTTTTGAATAACTTTGTGATCTGGGATTTTCTTCTGTCTCGAAGTTAGCACAACATCGAATTCCCATGCACTACGCGTGAATTTATCGTGTTTGCTTACCCTTTGAAATCTTCCAAACATGGCAATGTTCTAAAACTAAAGGACTTTTTTTTTGTCGCATACGATTTTTAATCATGACGGGAGCAGCCTAGTTCCTAGGCATTCTCTCTTTACCCGCTGTCCGCGCGTAGTCTGGGAAAGAATAGGCGAGTCTCTTACGGTGACGTCACAGGTCAGGGTAGAGTCCAGGATTGACCGAGCCGAGAACGCCTAGAGACTAGGCTGGGACAGGAGCATTTTTTCTTTTTTTTAATTCTCTTGGTCTTGCTATGATCAACTCTTGTCATAAAAAGGCTACATATTCAGAAAAAATGATGAATGAAAAATTTTCTCCACGGCTTTGTTTTCGAACATTACCATATTTCGGATATTCCCTTGAGAGTTGCAGTTCCGTTGCAGATTAATTAATGCCGATATCCAAATTTATGTCCTCAAGGAGCTTATTAAAGGAGGCTTATACTGAGAGGGGAATTTCACGTTATAAATTTATTCAGGGATAGGTTCATTCAGGCATTCTAGTGGTTACACCAACACCAAATTTTCGATTCATCAAGGAATTTTTGCCCGCATGACAACGAAGACGACAACTAAAACAACAACATAAACAATTAAACACCTCCCGGTCCACATCTGTCCTCTGGTATTTGAAGACATCTGTTCTTGTTGTATCCCCAGTCAACTAAGTATTCCCGCAAATATTTTGCCTTTTCCTTTTCTTTTGAATCTGTCCTTTCTTCTTTCCATACAATGTACTTGTATTGAACTCGGCGGGACACATATGAACATGGTACCACGAGCCTTGCTTGCACCAGGATAAAATCATTCTCTAAGCATCTATATTCCAAATTGCAGAATATTATCAGATTCAATCAATCTCCAAAGATCCATCTTAACAAAATCCATTCATAGACTAGAAGCAATGGCGGTTTTAAGTGATTGTTACCTTTGCAAGATAACTTTAATTTTTAGCTGGCGGACTCAGAGTGCGGGAGGCGGTGTGCGCACTGGGATCGTTACGCCTCATGGGCGGTACTCAAAATCTGATCATTTGTTACAAGATGGTGAGGGGTGAACATCTCGCAGGAAGCGACTGTAGCACTAAAGGTAAGACCCGTGGTTTGCCGAAAAAAGTGATTTTATCGTCAGATTAGTGCAACTAGAACTACGAGGTATTACGAAGATGTCTTCATTATTAGCAAGACGAATTTAAGCTTAAGTTGGCTTGAAAACAGACTGGTATGGGCCAGGATGAAAAATTTTAACTTCGTTCTGACAAGATAGCCCTAAAACAGTTGCTAGACTATAAGACAAGTTTAGCGGGTCAGCTTTACAGAGGCCCTGCCAGGTCTTTACAGGGATTTAGGTTTGTTGGCACCCTGTTTACATTTTTTATTTGTTTTACCATCTGTACATGTATTTATCACACATAAAGTACTGTAAATGAAAAGTCAATCAAGATATCAGTACGTGTAGGGTGAGTTGTGTCCTATTTACAAATAATATTGAGCACTTTCTTCAGGCATCTTCAGTATTAAATAAAAATCTAATGAAGAAATACTGCAATCTAGTATCCTTGCTTTCTATTAGTATGAGTCACAGAATGTAAAGTTTGAAATTGAAAATGGTACTCAGCATTTGTGATTTCTAATCCTCATACAGTTAAGCAGATTAAGTTACAAGAGCTGAGCTTAAGAGGCATTCATGGTTTTTGCCTTTATTTCATTTTATTTCATGTGAATGATTGTATCAGTGTGTAAAAACACATGTCGTCACATGTTTTTTGTATGATAATAATTTTTCTCAATTCAAAATGTGAAAATCTTATCTGTGTTTACAAATCTACTGTAATAAACTGGGGCAACATGTAGGGAGACCCCTTTCCTTTCTTTTGATCCCCCTCCCTCCAACTACTTTTGTTTAATTCAAATATTGTGTCATAGGTGTTATAGATGTTATGTAAAATTTTTGGTAAACGTATTCACCTTTTATTATATTGGAATGGTGATTAGTATTTCACTGCTGTCATTTTATAGCGACGGATATTGTTTTTTAATTTCCTCCCATGTTGTTGCTATACTTCAGGCTTTTGGGTTAGCAATTATTACTGTGGTGGATCCTAGTAGTACCCCCTTTTTTCCACTCTGGATATCTTGTAGTTAATTTTTTCTCACGTGAATTTTATTTTTCTTTTGTTTCAACTCCATTAGCATACTAGATTAATATACCCAAAAACAAAAGAAAAAGAAAAATTACCTGAGATAAAAAATCAACTACAACAGATGTTTTGTTTCCTGCCAACTATTTTTCCCTTAGCCTTTGTTCCCCAATTATATTTAGTACATCCATGAGATGAAAATATGCAAATCCCTGGATATAACGGTGTTCTTAGGTAAACAGGTTGCTTCAAAAGATGACAACCATATTTAATAGGCTATTTTTCGTACATATATTTTTTCATAAATCTGACATTTGTTATGTGCAATCGTCCACAGGCTTCATCTCCTGTATATAACCAACGAACTATTTTGTAATTAACTTTTGATTACAAGAGTGACACTTCCAGTGCAGTGACACGTCTCGTCTGTGCGAGACCGCATTTTCTTATGAAAACATGTCGGTTTTAATTCAAAAAAACTATTTCAAAAAGTGGGGAGCGTTAAGGAGCGTTTATACCTTGGTGTAGAACAACCTTTGTAAAAACACTTAAGACTACTTTCTGTCGTCAAAGAGCACCATGGTAGAAAATATAGCTATCCAAACAACGGATCAAATTTCGTGCTCGTAGAGAATGAATCTTCGTGCTCCGTGTTTCAGATTGTAATGAGGAATATTGATTTTTTTTTATTTGTTCACAGAAAAAACCTAAATGTCTATCGAAAAATAAAGCATACAACCTGGGAAATTTCTCGACACTAGCCATTTAAAATATGCAGGAATGGCTCCGAGCCGTAATGAAAGTAACCGCTGAACGCCTCACATGTGCTTACACATTGCCATACATAACCACCCATAGCAACCATAGCAACATATAGCCATACATAGCCACCCATAGCCACCTATAGCAACCCATAGCTACACATAGCCTCCTAAAGCCACCCATAGCTACACATAGCTACACACGGCCAACCATAGCCACTCATAGCTACACATGGCTACACATAGCTACACATAGCCATACATAGCCACCCATACCTATAGCCACACATAGCTACACATAGCCATATTTAGACACACATTGCCATATTTAGACACACATCGCCACCCATAGCCACACATAGCTACATTTGCGTTCTTTCAAACTTAATCGCGTCTATTTGGACCCGCTCAATATGTCAAATGCAGGCGACCTTTTTTATATATGGGGAAGGGGAGGAGTTGAATTTGTAAGGACTTAATCCAGGTTCAAAAAGAGAAAGGAGAATTCATCGTCGTATGAAATTATGCGCATTTCAATGTTGACGCTTTTCGCAAAGATCTGAAAGGTGTTACTTGGAATTCTGCTCATGGTCCCGATGGACCTGCCATTGTTGATGATCTCTGGCATGACTTTAAGCGGAAATTTGTCACGATTGCTGATCATCATGCACCGCTGACGCAGCGCCGCGTGCGCGGCATTGACAATTGTCCCTGGCTAAACAAGAGCATAAAGGTGACTATGCGCCAGCGTGATTATTTTCACAAAAAAGCAATCAAAAGCAATGCCTCAGAGCATTGGGCAAACTACCGCCATTTTCGCAATCGTGTGACAAAAGAAATAAGGTCAGCGAAAGCGTCTTACAATAAACGGCTCATAGAGGAATGTGGTGGTGATCACAGATCGTTTTGGAAGACGATTAAGAAAATCCTACCGGGAGAAAAGAAAGCTACTTCTCCAAATATTAAAGTGGACGGCGTTGTCTCTTCTGACAAACAATGCATTGCCAACGCATTTAATAAGTTTTTCGCATCTGCAGCAAGCAAATTGATGACCACTTTACGGAAAACTTGTGGTAATAAACAGCGTGATTCCGATACTCCTGCCCGTCAGTATCCGCCGTTTAATTTTCTTGAGATCTCTGTGGAGTTTGTTATGTCTCAACTACGTAGCCTGAAATCTGGGAAGGCTGTGGGTTTGGATCGCATACCGGCCCGCCTGTTAAAAGATTCTGCGGACATTGTAGCTAAGCCTGTGGCGTTTATTATCAACACCTCGTTACGTACTGCCCAAGTTCCCAGTGATTGGAAATCCGCACGGGTCATTCCACTCTTTAAAAAGGGAAAGGCTGATGAGATGGACAATTATCGCCCGATTTCCATTTTACCTGTTCTTTCTAAGGTTTTAGAACGGGCTGTACATATCCAACTCTACAAATATCTCCAGCAAAACAAGATCTTGAGCCCTTATCAGTGCGGGTTTCGGAAGTGTCACTCGAGAGAATTCGCTGCTCTTAGTTTTTTTGATAATATTCGTAGGAACATGGACCAAGGTCAATTAACTGGTGCTGTGTTTATTGACCTTGGCAAAGCTTTCGACACTGTGGATCATGCGGTTACGTACTTCTGGAAAAGCTTTCCAATTTGGGGATTTTGGATAAAGAGCATGGCTGGTTTACGGATTACCTGTCGAACTGCACCCAAGTTGTAGAGTTTCAAGGGGTGACTTCTGCTTCGGAAGCCGTCTCTACTGGTGTGCCTCAGGGCTCTATCCTCGGACCATTATTGTTTATTCTACACATTAATGATTTACCTGAAGTAGTGTCCGATTGCAATATTCTGATGTACGCTGATGACACTGTGTTATACTGTTCATCCTCTCAAGCCTCTGTCATTCAAGACAATCTGAATGCCGAACTGTCTAAGATTGATCACTGGCTTTCTTTAAATAGTCTGTTTGTTAATGTAACAAAAACCGAAGCTATGCTTTTCGGAACCGCCCCTAGATTATCTGCTGTTAACTCTTTTTCTATTACTTTAAATAACAATGTAATTAAGCGGGTTTTTCACTTCACTTATCTAGGTATAGTTTTTGATGACTTCCTTAGCTGGAACGAGCAAATAAAGTACCTAATTTCGAAGGCGGGAAAACGCGTAGGAATGCTCGGCAGGCTTCGCAGAAGCCTCACTAGAGAGAGTGCAAATGTAGTGTACTGTAGTCTAATTAGGCCAATTTTAAACTACTGTGTAAGTGTGTGGGGCTGTTGCGGGGAAGGTCGTAAACAAGACCTTGAAGCCCTCCAAAACCGGGCTGCTAGGATAGTGGCTTGTACTGTGCGCAGCAATCAGGCATTGGACGTTCTGAAATGGCCCACCTTGGAGGACTGCCGACGTCAATCTGTTTTTAAACTCGTTAAGAAATGCCTGCAAGATCAATGTCCCCAGTATTTTAAACATTATTTTAAACGTAATAATACAATCCATGCACGCGCTACTAGACAAAGCAACCTCTTACATCCGCCTGCTGTGAGAACTGAAATTGCAAAAAGATCCTTCTATTATTATGGCTGCACTCTTTTTAACGAATTATCTTAATGATATTTCGTGTTTTACATCTTTTAATCTTTTAATTGAAAATAGTTTTTTATTTATATTATTACCTGTATTAGTGTAATGTTTATATGTTTAGTGTGTTTTTGTGCGTTGTTGCTCAGGGCTCCCATTGATAACAGACAGCTTTTTGCGTCTGAAGGGGCTACCCTGAGCGGTATAAATTAATAAAGGTTCTTCTTCTTCTTCTATGTCGACATCCTCCATAAAACGTTGCATTAGGAGGTTTCACGTGGTAGTCGTGCAGTGGACGTCAAAGAAACTTACTAAAAAGCGTGATGCAAGTGCAGGGCTGTTGTTTTGCTCATGAAACCAATTGTTTTTCTAGGTTTTCGTTTAGTGTGGTCTTCGTCGTAGTTGCTTAAGCTCCCTAACCCTTAACCTCAGCTTCCTTCTTTATTCTAAAAGAGAGCTTAATTGTGATAATATATAAAATTATAAGCTAAAAATCATGCTGTAATGTTTTGTTTTAGTTTGCAATCGATGGCGCGCTTCATCGCACGAATGGGTCCTACTACAACACACATAGGTTGAACTAAAGTAAAATTTTCCTGAAACTTTTATATCTCAGTAGGGAAAAATCAAAATGTTGTAGGCCGAGGGCGGTACGCAAGACCTCGAGCTCAGTTTCTCCCGATACGGACTGACATAGGCCGGTGAATAACATATATATCTCTTAAGTTTGTCACTGAAAAAATGCTACATCCTGTTCGCTAGCTTGGGGCTATGCGCATGTGGCTATGATTATAGCTACGTGTGGCTATGTCTAGTTATGTGTAGCTATGGGCGGCTTTGCGTAGCTATGTGTGGCTATCAGTGTAGCTTAATATGTGGCTATGTGTGTCTATGGGTGGTTATGTGAGGCAATCTGTAGCGAAATGGCTAAGTGTGCCAATGTGTGGCGATGGGGGGCAATGTGTGGCTATATGTAGCTATGTGTAGCTATGTGTAGCTATGTGTAGCTATGGGTAGCTATGGGTAGTTATAGGTACCAATGTGTATCTATGGATAGCTATGTGTGGTTATGTGTAGCTATGTGTGGCTCTGTGTAAGTATGTGTGGCTTTGTGTAGGGTGTGTGGCTATGTGTGTCTATGAGTGGCTAATTGTGAAGCTATATAGCTATAAATGGCTATGTGTGTCTATGGGTGGCAATATGTAGGTATGTGTAGCTACGGGCGGCTATGTGTACTAATGTGTGGCGACGGGTGGCTATCTGTGGCTTTGTGTGGGTATGTGTAGCTATGTGTGGCTATGAATGGGTATGTGCAGCTATGCATGTGCATGGGTAGCTATGTGTGGCTTTGTGTAGTTATACGTAGCTATAGGTGGCTTTGTGTAGCTATGTGTGGCTATGGGTGGCTATGTGTAGTTATGTGGTGTGGCTATGTGTGGCTATGTGTAGCTATTGGTGGCTATCTGTAGCTATGTGTAGCTATTGGTGGCTATCTGCAGCTATGCGTGACTATGGGTGGCTATGCGTGGCGATGCGTGGCTTTGTGTAGCTCTATGTGCGGCTGTGTGCCAACGTGTGGCTATGGGTATAGGTGGCTATGTGTAGCTATGTGCAGTTATGGTTGGAGGTAGCTATTTGCAGCTATGGGTGGCTATAGGTGGCTATGTGTAGCTATGTGTGGCTATGTGTAGCTGTGTGTAGCTATGGGTGGCTATGGGTGGCTATAGGTGGCCATGTGTAGCTATGGGTGGCTATAGGTGGCTAGTGTAGCTATGTGTGGCTATGTGTAGCTATGGATGGCTATAGGTGGCTATGTGTAGATATGTGTGGCTATGTGTAGCTATGGGTGGCTATAGGTGGCTATGTGTAGCTATGGGTGGCTATAGGTGGAAACGTGTAGCTAGGTGCAGCTATGGGTGGCTAAGGTGGCTATGTGTAGCTATGTGTGGCTATGTGTGGCAAGGTGTAGCTATGGGTGGCTAAGGTGGCTATGTGTAGCTATGGGTGGCTATAGGTGGCTATGTGTAGCTATGGGTGGCTATGTATAGCAATATGTCTCAATGGGTAGCTATGGGGGGCTATGTATGGCAATGTGTGACCACATGTCAAGCGGTCAGCGGCTACTCTCATTACGGCTCGGAGCCATTCCTGCAGTTCACGCCATGTTTTCTTGACCTTCGCCGCCATCTTGAAATTTCTACATCCACAATGCATCGCAATCCCAGTGCAAACACCGCCTGGAGTGCGGGAGTGCTTCTAGAGCCGCCAGGAACAGCAAGTGGCAAGGCCTGGATGGAGAATCTTGACTTCTCTCATCCTAATTATTCTTACGCCTGTACAGCCAAATTCATTCCACGGGTGCTTTAAACAGTCGTACACGTCAAATCCCGTCAGCAACGATGACTAAACGCTCTATAGTTAGAACGTTTCCAGTTCTCCTTATTTTTAAAACCAACTCAGTTTTCAACACCAAATCAGTCCAACATCGACGCATTAATTACTACAGCTTCGTTGGAAAATAACCCATTCATTAAATTGCCACAGGCAGACCACTTCCTAACGTAAGCATACATCCTTAAAAGAAATTTCATCTCATGACCAACTAAACGTCATGCAAACCTTTTCATAAAAAACTAAACCAATAAAAACGGGAATGAAGATAATTTTTGAAAAAAAATTTTCTAAAAAAGTTGACTCACAATATTTAACGATCCTTGCAAAATGTGGAGCTTCACGTAAAAGAAGCGTTTCTCTTTAGGGCTTAATTTCTTAACTAAAACTTGAACAAGGACACGCTGATTTTATGTCATGTTTTCCAATCAACATTATCTATAACTCGTAGCTTACCGCTGATGGATCACCTCCACAACATTGTCCTGAAAATCTCCAAACTTTTCTCCTCCAAACCTCATGTAAATTTTGTCTCCAAGATTTGGCTCAAATTTAAAATGGGGCGCAAGTACAGCATGAAAAACAACAGTCATTTTGTTGCCGTTATAATCTTCAAAGTACTCCTTTTTCATTTTTGACGACGTTTCATTGTTTTTTGCAAGACCAGAATCGTTTTCCTCGTTGCCATGAGGATGTTCGTGATCATCACCATCGACTGGCCGGTTGGTTCCGAAACCGCCGCCCTTTTCCTTGTCAGCCACTTGGTCATGGTTATCAGTCCTGCAAAGAGTATATTTAGCAATTAATGAAAGAGGCTGAGTAGGATATGAAGAATTTAAGCAGATCGAGGAGGGTGTTATCTACCGAGGCCGAAGGCCTTAATTATTCATATCATACGAAAGCCGAATTCATTAACTGCTTTATTATTCATCCAAAATAATTCCTAGTTTAAAAACATAGCTGAAACATGCTTACCTGTATCGATGTTAAGTTCATCTTTGATAATGTACGTTTAGGTTTGTCCAGCTCCGCAAATATTCTCCAAATGGCAGATGTCGCTCTCCGGGTTGTCTTCTTGCTGTTGTTGCCATGTTTTTAGCTATTATTTCGCCTAGTTCCAGCTGTAGTTCTTACTCTTAAAACGAGTGAAATGTCCGCCATTTTTTTTTTACAACTAAAACAACTCAACCTCGTCCCCAGGTTTTCTCGGTTAACGATGCCTTAACCTGTAGAGGGCTGCATTTTTGACGTCATTTCCTCGTTAAGCACAAAATTCTTCCAAATTTGGTCATCAGTAACTGTTTATGGTGAATTATGCGTGTGCTTTTAGCCAATCAGAATTGGGGAAATATTCTGAATAAATAATAAATAGGTAATAATACAATAATACACCTTACTCACGACACTCGCCCTCTCTCCTCCGCAGAGGCCTCTTAACCTAGCGGGAGTCTCTGCGGAGGAGAGTTACTTGCCATGGCTTTCTGTCACGTAGTTTCTCTCAAGGGATAAACAAGAAAAAAATTGCCAATGCAGGAAATGGCGTTTAAATTTTCTCAGTGTAGACAACAGAAAACGAAGCACTTTTCATCTTAAAGAAGATAAAGGCAAAATATGGGTGGAAGTGCTCATTGTTACACAGCAAGAAAAGTGGCAGTTTGCTACTTGTAAAAAGCGCGGTAGCGACCGTATATATGTTCTCACAGCAAACAATAAGATTGTCAATCTTGTCGAAACTCGAACTGTACATTTCATGACTATTAAGTCGCCGTTTCGTTTTTACAGAATATACAAACTCGACGGCGATCACTCGTATTGGCAAATTTTAGCACTTGTTTGCTCCCTGAATTCATGAATGAAAATAAAAAAAAATGTGAACTAGATAACAAATAAAAAATATAGTAACAACAACAATAATAATAATAATAATAATAATAATAATAATAATAATAATAATAATAATAATAATAATGGGTACAATAAGGGGTACCTAAAGCCAAACTAAAGTCTTTAATGATTCAAGATTACTGCTATGAAGATGCTCTGTATAAAAGCCAGCAGGAAGCACCAAAGTTAACCACCCTGATAGACAATTGGAATGTGTGACTGGTGTAAGTGACTGCTTGAGCTGCACAAAGATTAAAATAAATACGAGAGTACAAAATCAAATGAATGAGGGGTAACGGCGTTATAAGGATTGCAGCCAGGAGGATAGAAAGTAGAGAGAAGAAAGGTGGAGTGGCAGAGGTGCAGGTGCAGGTGCATTCGAGAGTAGCAGCCAAGACCGGCTTGATAAGTAAAGAGGATGAGGATTTTACAATTAAGCCTAAATGATCTAAAATGTTAATGAAAAAAAAAAAGGTCTACGAAACAAAACAAAGGACTCACTGTGCTGCTTCTCTAGTTGGTTCCTCCTCTTTCTTTTTTTCCTTATCCATAGTGGTCTGGCTCAAGGACGGGTGCTTTTCCGTGCCTGCAGATTGTACCGTCTTATCTTTTGGTGGATTTGAATTATCTACCTGACGGGAAAACGAACCAAAACAAAACAAAACGACATGAAACAATAAAAAGACGTGATTTTTTAAAACTGTTTCATTAATTGTTTCTCAATATCATTAAGATGATTAATCACCTAATACTAGGTAACAAATAAAATTCAAAGATTTTTTCTTTGTTTCGTTACAGGTACCCAATGAGACATTATAAACCAGCACTTGAATCAGTGGTTGTAAACGATGGATGCATGGATAATTTTGACAGTAACATCGCTACAAACTTATTTGTTTTCTTCAGAGAGGACATAGTACAGCTGATCAGATCACCATTTCAGTGGGACAAACCAGAAATGTGTCAGTTACACATTATGTCAATGATTATTTCCTTGGTACTAATTGTTATTCTAAAAAGGCCTCAATATGATAGTCTTTGGCATTTGGTTTGTTCGGCATCACGTCTAATCACAAATAAATTTCGACTTCGTCACATTGCCAATAACCGACCATTATTTGCAGCTCTGGTAATACAGTTACCTCTAAGTCTGACTCAATTTCACCGCTTTCATCATTGCCTTCCCCATGATCACTGTTGCGGATTTGACTATCAGACTCTTCGGAGGGAGTGTTGGTGTTGCTTTCCTTTGACTGTCTGCCTACTTTTTCAGCCTCCTGCTTGACTGTGTTAGATCCTGGATCCTCAGATGTTTTCAAAAGCGTAACTGTTTCATAATCTTTCTTAACATCAGGCCCTGAAGACTCTAGGAATACAGTTCCAGCATTTTCAGTTACCTCCTTTTCCACATCCTTAAAGATGGCTGCTATGATTAAAAAAAAAAACATAAAACTAAATTAACTAGTACTAATTATACAACAAGGGAAATTTTTCAGATAATATAAATGCTGGAAGTAGCGCCCCTCCTCATGCTTAAAATTTGGAATAAGCGCCCCCTTACAAATAACCGCCCTCCCCCGTCCCCCGAGGAAAAACGAGGTTCAGTACTCGATACGATATACGAGACGTATACGGCATTTTTATTGAAGTGACCTGCGTAATAGTAGAAAATTACTAATGTTTGCTTCTCACCCTCACACTAACCCTTAAACCCTGACTCTTACACTCTACATTATTAACACTCTCATACCAGGGACACATGGCAATATCAGTGAGTCACTGATATTTTTACTTACCGTAAATGCTCGAATTAGCGCCGGTCTGCTTATTTCATTTTCTAAGAGGGGAGGGGGGCGCTTGTTTGAAGGGGCACTTATTTCCTTTATCAACTTTTGGCCTCAAAATGGAACTATCTTTATTTCCAGTTAACCCAAACTATAACATATAAATCAAGCACCTATGTGCTCACATGGATTTTTTTTCCACAGCTTAAAAGAAGCAAAAACCCAAAAGGGGTAGGTGCAACGGGACTAACATCCCATGCGAGGCACCGCTCCTAGATTAAGACCTAGGTTAAAATAAAATAAAGAAATACTCAAACATTCGTGCAAAAAAATAAAATAATAAAATAAATTACATGGCATGCCCATGGCATGGGCACGTAGGGACTAGTGTCCACGTGCAGGGGTAATTGATTTCATATACCAGCGAAAGGTGAGTGCTCATTAATTTGCGAACAAAAAGTTGAAAGGCAGTAGGCGAGGAAAAGCTGGTTGGGAGTGCTAGCTTGCAAACATAGTTCCATAGTTTAACGATACGGTTAAAGTACGAGGCCTGAAAAGTTGATGTTTTGCAAAAAGGAGTGGGAAGATTTAAGAAGTTACTTAGTCTTGTATGATCATGGGAAACAAAAGATACATAATTCCGAACATCTAAACCGGTACTACAGTAAAGGCATTTATAAAAAAAGATCAAATCTTTAAGTTCACGATCTAGAGAAAGTGGAAGTAATCTAGCACAGTTAGCCGCTCTTTGTACGACGACTCGTCTTTACGCGTGCGTAAAATCCACCTGCTTGCACGTCTCTGCACCTGTTCCAATTTAGCATTCAGAGTAACGTAAGCGGGCGACCAGACTTGGGTGGCGTAAAACAGCTGTGACTTGACCAAAGACAAATAGAGTGAGCGCCTGACAGAGACGCCATAAAGCAGGGGACAAGTCCGTTTAAGCAAGCCAAGAAGCTTGTTTGCTTTCGCAGTGATAGTGTGGATGTGTGAGATATTTTTATGGAGGAAATGAGGGTGAGAGTGAGGGGTTAAGATTAGGGTTAGGGTTAGGGGTTAGGGTTAGGGTGGGGGTGACACTTAGGATTAGGGTTAGGGTGAGGGTTAGGGTTGAAATTCTTGAACCCACCACCTAGCTAGGGGTGAATTGGCACCAATTACGGTCTAGAAGCAAACCACTATGGCTTCCTGCGGCTGCGCGGCCAACCCGTCAAATCTTTTATCGATAATACTACCAATCATTGTTAACTAAGAGGTAATGCCAACCTGGATTCGGTCTATAAAATTTGTAAACAGCAACAACTTTTTATTTAGCAGCCAGAAAAGGCTAGGCACACCTTGCACACCACTGGCTCAGGCTTTATTGTTGCTTTGCACTCTAATTTTTGCTGTCCATCTGAAAGATTTGTCTTATCTGCCTTGTTTTCTGTTTAATAGCAATATGTCTTTCCCTGACTTTTTCCCTTACCCTCACCCATACGCTTACCCTTGGTCTTACCCTTACCCTCGTTTTAGCAATGCCAGGGCGGAATTAGCCAGACAGTCATAATACAGTCTTAATACCTCCAAGGCATTCAACAGGACTCAACAGAAGTTTTTGTTAGTAAAACTAAGTCACAAATATTGGCCCATGAACATTAGCCACTTTGACCTTCAATCAACATGAAAATTTTGGCAGAAATAAGTGCTTTACAAAGAAAATATAGGACCCACTGTAGATAAAAAAATGCAAATTTCAGATGGATTAATAAAAAGTAAATAAATGTGCAAGATAATGATTCAAACAAGACAAATATTGGGTGGGTTGATGAGACTGTTTCAACGTCAACTAAACCATACTGAATTTCTCACAAAAACTGCTCAACCAAAACCGACTTTTTGGAAGAGCATTATCTTAGAGTCCAATCACCCTACCTGCTGAATGGTTACTGGTTCTTACTAATGCGTTTCCCTGGTGAAAATCTTTCAAGGATCTTTGAAGATTTGCATAAAGATTCCTAGTGCAGATCTTTGAGGATTCTTATCAAAAATCCTCAAAGATCTTCGAAGATTTTGCCAAGATTCTCAAGGTTCTGGAGAATCTTCAGGGATCCTTGAAGGTCTTTGCAGATATTTGTAAAATCCTCAAAGATCTTGACAAGATTCTTAAAGTTCTAATAGGCAAGATCCTGAGAGATCTTTGTGCGATCCTCGCAGATCTTTGCACGATCCTCAAAGATCTTTGAAATATCCTCAAAAATCTTTGCAAGATTCTCACAGATGTCTGCACGATCCTCACAGATCTTTGTCATACCCTCACAAATCTTTCCAAAATCCTCGCAGATCTTTGCACGATCCTCACATACAGAGAACAACTATATTCCTTCACGGAAATTTTAATTAGGTTCTAAAAAGAATCTAATTAAGAACCTTTTAATCTTGAACTGCCAAAAGTATCCCAAAATATAACAATCTATTTCGCCAGACTTCAAAAAGAGTAGATTCTCATACGCGGGTATTACTACAGTAGCTCGCGATGAAAATTAAAACGTTACAATAATTATTTAACAAAATATTACCACTAGAACAACGAAAAACTACCATAAATTCCACTTTTATTCTACATCTTCTAAGTGCTTGTAAAATTACAGGTAAAAACGTTTTAGCATTCCCTTAGTCTAGGAAATCAGAAGAGTCTAACTGGAATAACTGTCCGTTTTGCAGTAACATACATGGTCATGTAAACAAGTTCGTTTCAGTGTCTGCAGATACACTACATGAGTCGGTCTTTGGTGCCCTTTTTTGAAGCTGCATTTCATACATGCCAACTCTATCGGATTATCCGGGAGTCTCCCGGATACGACACCGATCTCCCGTTCTCCCTTACGGGTCACTAGATCTCCCGGATAGAATCATTGATCTTTTCTGTGCTTTAGTTTGAGATGAAGCCCATGTTTTCCTCAAAATGTGAGTTTTTCTTATTCGTAGGACGGTTTCTGGCGCATTTTTGCGCGTATCTAGTCACTGACAAAGATTCTGTCGGCATCAACACGATGATCATGAATTTGATAGTATTTACTTCATGTAAGACATCATTTAGTATTGCATTGTTGCAATTTTAACTGTTTTATTTCGTTTTTAAATGAAACTAAGACACACCATGCGGGGTCCTACTTTGCTAAGCAGTGGTCAAATTTCGGAAGAAATGTAAATGGATCGCTTGATTCGAAGTGAAACTTTGTTTCAACTGAAAAATGTCGCTCCATTTTCTTTGAAAATTCCACTGGTTTCTGGCTGGTTGGTTTGGCAAAAAGCACCTCAAGGTTTGCTCTGAGTCAATGCTGTCAACGGTGAATGGTTCAATGGGTTTTTCATGCTCAGTTGTTGCAGCATCTGCAGGATCATCCACCTGCTGCTCTCCTGCCTTCTTTAGTAGTGAAAGTTTTTGTAATTCACTTGCTGCTGTATCTGCACCCTCAGGTGAGTCAGGTTTGTCCTCAATACAAATGGACTGTCGCTTGGCTGGTCTCTCCTGTAGGACTTCACTTTTTACTTCGGCGGAGGGCGAAGTAAAGGATTCGCGACGCTCAGGAATGTATCAAAGTAACAATTTTTTGACAAGATTGGGCATGCAAAGTCTGTAGGTTTTCGGTTTTATTCGGCTACTTGACGAAGTGAGACCGAATTAGTTCGAGATATCTCGAGATCACTTTGATTTCTTTGATTTATTCTTTAACTTTTTCGAGGAAGAAAGAAATATTATTTTGGCTTTCCCCGGGTTTGAACCGCCTCACCTGTGTGACCCGTCAGGTCAGAGGAGACTCTAAGTTAAGGGATTAGCCGATTCCGCTACTGCGACCCAAGGTAGTTCGGGATATGAAAAATAGTTATGAAATTATGCACAAGTTTCGGGACAAGATTGGGCGTGCAAGTTCGCGACTTTTCGGCTTGTTTCGGCTATTTCACGAAATGAAACCGGACTACTTTGTGATATCTTCAGATCACTTCGAGTTTAGTCTTTAATTTACTCGAGGAATAAATAGAGGATGTTACGTGGCCGCGCAGAGACACGAAATTTCTCTTGGAGTGTTGAAAAACATTTCACGAGTGAGCCCTCCTTTCGAACTGCTTTATGATGAATTTAAAGTTACAAAATGCTGCACAAAGACATTTTGTCTTTGTTGAGTGTTACGTAGTGAAATTGCTTTCATGCGTTGCGTGACTTTCTCGAACGTTCTCTACTTTTTTGGATTATTCATGAATAATTAATGAGGGCATGTTTACATTTCAGCATGAGTCAGCAGATTTGCATCAGTTACTGAAATCATAAAATATGTCGAAAAGCTTTTACTATTCGCCCGTTTAGTATTTTCTAGAACCTTATGTCAAACGGTATACAAGTTCCAAGCGAATGTCTTTTGACGAACTAAGTTTTTTTCCCACGAGCTGGACTGCTGTGTTTAGTCAAGTGTGACGAAGGCCGATTGTCAAGTTCTGTGTTTACAAGTTGGCGGAAGCCGTAAGATATCTGAAGTTCAAGTGAGAGTTTGTTATTATTGGTAGAGAAAGTTTAGTTGTACTTAAGTTCAAGTTCAAGTTTGTGTTGGCGGATGCTGTGTTTTAAATTTCTGAAAAGGCTATGTTCCTTTGGTATTAAACTTCCTTATGTTAATCCGACATCCCTGCGTGCTGATAGTCAGTGAATAATTATCCTCAAAACATTCGAACTCGTAACAGCCAATTCCATGCTCAACGTAATTGACTCCCTACCCATGCTTTACATATCTTTAATCAGTACATGAGACTGCTATGCTGTTTTTGAAGCTTGATGTGACTAAGAAAAATAGAGAATCCTTTTGTCACTGTTTGTTTTGTTAGACTTGTTACTCACCGCCAGTAACCTCATATTTGACTTAGGTCTAAACGTTTAGACCCAAGTCAGATTTAGAAGGATTTGTATGGAGTCATCAGAGCATAACTGGGCTAATATCTCAGAGACAATTTGTCCCGAAATGCTAGTTCTTGGTAAGTAGGCCTCTTGGATGTTGCTCTTTTCAGAATATCCTGACAAATCCCATAATTTCACAAATTAACACCTTACTCTTACCATATTTCATTTCTTACTATTCCTCCGCATTAACAATTAATTAGTTCCACAACCACGACAACGAAGTGCACGCTCCTTAGCGTCTTGTTCTTTTTCTTTGCCCATCTCGTTCTACTGTTGAGCATGGTGGCACGACAAAGTTAAATGCAGGTAAAGGACTTTCTGCTCAGTATATGTCACGCATTTGTTAAAATACTGACCAACACCTTGAAATTGTCATCTTTGTTTCACAGTTACTGATGTACTACAAGTTCGGAGCCTGCATTGTGAACAAAAGCGTATCTTGAATGTGCTGAAATAATATCAAGCAGGTCTGTAAAAATGCTGTACCCTGCGAGCAGAGGCTTCTTTTTAGCATTAATTGTAGCAGTTACAAAGTCATGTGCATTTTAATTGCTGTCAATTGAATAGTTGGTTTACCATGCATTGTAAACAAACCAATTACGTGACGGGCGGCAGTCGTAAATACTAAAGCAGATGCATGAAATGCTGACATAGAATTATTTATATAAATTAAATGTGAATTAAAAAGACTCCTGCCAAATCAATCCAGGACTCATGATCAAAACAAGAACACTAATGTATATAAAGAGAAGAAGGATCATTGAAGAAAATCAAAACTTAATTAATATTGACATCTTTTCAATAGCAAGTAACTGCATTAAGCAATGAATCAATTAATGCTGTCATGAATGAACGGTGAATGGAATTTAACTTGGAACTGTAGAAAGATAATTCCGGAATGGTGAAGGAATTCATTGACTTGCAAAGTGTCAACTGTTGGCCTTTGGATTTTTTAAAACCTGTACGTCACATAATGTGTCAACTCTCTCGGATTATCCAGTAGTCCCATGAATAAGGCAATGTTGCAGGTTCCAGTCCTCTCAAGACCCAGGATAGGTAAATAGAGAATAATACATGGTCGCGCGGAGATATGGAATTTATCTTCGAGTGTTCACATCGATATCGAACGAGTGAGCGCAGCGAACGAGTGAGATATCAAATGTGAACACGAGAAGATAAATTCCATATCTCCAAGCGTCCATGTATTATTCTGTTTATTATATAAACATACTGATGACGGCGTTTTTGATGATTTTCCGAAGATTTCCGACCACCTTCCGAAGATTTCCGAAGATTTTTCAAATTGTCCCGAAGACCAGACGAACGTTCCCGAACATTTTCCGAGAATTTCCGAAAATTTCCGAAGATGTCCGAAGATTTCCGAAGATTGCCGAGCACTTTCGAGGAAGACCCGAAGATGTTTCGATGATACACCAACGAATTTAAGTACAATTTAAGAGACAAACCTGATGTCTGTGAAATTATCGATATCTTCACATGTAAAAATATCGTATTTTTACGTGTGTTCAGATACCACATTTCTCGGTGGTAGAAATCCTTGTAAAACACTGCAGTTTATATAATAAGTAAGTTTATCCCAGTTTCTGTTTTGTAATCATATGTAGTCGATGAAGCTTTTTCCTGTGGTTAAATGAGATGCTCACAACTACAGTGAAACCTCTATTAAGTGGACACCTTGGAGACCTTCCCAGGTGTCAGTTAAAAGAGAGTGTCCGCTTAATAGAGGTTTATAAAAATTGCACAATGTTTGTTAACGATTAACATTCAACGGTTACTCTGTACTGCGATATAGTTCCATGTTGTTAAGGGAGCTGAGGTACGGACTATTAGAAAACTTATGGGGGGGGGGGGGGGGGACGAAGTACAAAAAAATATTCACGGAAGGGAAAATTAAATGAAAATAAATTCATGCACGCCAATTAGCCCTAAAAAATATTCATCTAATGACCTCAGCACGGCGGTGTCATGATTCTAAGAAGAGCAGCAATTGATAGTATTGAAACTTAACAAAGCGAACTGGACTTAGTTGATTTTTGGAGAATTAAGAATCCTCAAACAAGAGGTTATACTTGGAGCCAAAAATCCCCAACAGTTCTTTGTCCTCTAGATTTTTGGCTTATCTCTAATAATCTCTGTGATTTTGTGAACGTTACTAGAATACTACCAGTGCCTGCAATACGTACAAATCATGCAGCCATAACCTTAGCTCTAAGTGACATTGGAGAGATAAAAGGTCCTGGAATATGTAAAATGAATGTTTGGCTTTTAGATGATGAAAACTACTTAAAACACTTACAAATTAATAGCGGGGCTCACGCGCGCGAAGCGCGCGTGGGACAGAGCCCCATACTCATGGAATATGGTCAACCTCTTTTCGTTTGGTTGTCACGTGACTGACCGAGCGTACGTACGTACGTACGCGTCTACAGATGGTACGGGTGCGGTAGGGGAGACTATCAAAAGGAAGGGAGGGGTGTCTCAGGCGTGTCTTGGCAAGTCCACATCTTTAATATAGGACATTAACAATATGGTCAATTGACAGCTGTCAAAACAGGATAGCCACTGACCAGTATCCCATGACCATATTGCGGGCTCATGTGTCAACTCATCGAGGTGACGTGATTTATTTGGAAGCTGTCCGCTGACCAGTTTATTGTTTTACTAGATCGCGAACAACGTTCATACTTTTACTAGTTTGGGAGCACAGGAAAACTGATAATGCACACCCTTTTTGGACATCAATGTTTTGATCAATTGGCAGCTGTCAAAACAGGGTACCCGCTGACCAGTATCACTTGACCGTATCGCGGGCTCAGGTGTCAACCCATCGAGGTCAAGTATTTTTTGAAGTTATCCGCTGACAAGTAAACTAGTTTTTAACTGATCGCAGGCTCAAGTTCAATTTTTTTCTAAATTCATATGAAATATGTTGTGTTTATGTGCTGCACAATTAAAAATTTTGATTGCAAACTGACCTCGGACGCGAAAATTCAGCCAGCTGTTATAGGCAGGGAAGACAGTTGCTTTTGACTTTTCTCACCATGGTCACGCGTTGGTCACGCTTTACGTCCAATTTTTATGCTCTGATTGGTCAAAATTTGACAGGTGAGTTCATGCGGAAAATTTATGCAGCATCTTGAATCTTGTTTACTTTGACAGCTGAAGCTGACAGAGTTTTGTGTCAACTTGTGATGTTTTTAACTGTCTTTTTCCACTGGGTGTACAAAATGAAATTCAGCTGCTATCAGGAGTCTTCTGTTATTCATGGCTAGTTTGTTTATTGGGTTTTTGGTTGAGAAATACGTCGCTTGTCAAAGTCGGAAATCCGATTTCGGATGGCATCGTTTTCGTTTTCTCCTTGCTTGATGCGCAAGAGGATTGCAAAGTCTGAAGCGATACTGGCTTTACTTGATACCTTTCAGGAGCTGCATCTCGAATGGTAAGCCAGAGAAATTATTGAATTTGATGTTTGTTTTTTGTATCTAATTTAATGAAGTCGAGCGTAGTTTATGCGGGTACTTAGTTTATGCACGTTTGTAAGATTTGAGACAACGATCTCACCGAGTATCAGGTTTGATATAATCTTACAGAACTTTAAAAAGCCTTTAGACAGTTTCTCACCGCAAATAGAAAGAAAACGTTCCGAAGAATATTTAGTTATAATTCTGGCCGGAAAAGAAAGCTTTGAATGATTTTCTTGCCTAGAGTTCGTCTTTGAAAAAAGCAAACACCGGGAAGCCGGCTTAAAACATAAACTTAAGCTTGAAGCTTGAAGACTCAGGATATTTAGGGACACTTTAATACTTGTCTTCCTGAATGAAAATCGGTCAGTGTAAAACGCAGACTGCGGACAGCAGACTGCAGACTGCGGACCAGGGGTAAAATGCAGACTGAGTGTAAAATGCAGACTGCAGACTAAGAGTAAAACGCAGGCTGGGGTAAAATGCAGAATAAAGACTGTAGACTTTTTTAAACATTTGTGCTCTTCTTCTTCAAATCGGTGAAATAGCTAGCCGGTATCAGTTAAACACTTCGCTTCCTAGTCGAAGTGAGTTGCACATTCGCCAGAAGTTTCAATGAACATCCAAACAGCTTAAGTCTGCGTACCTTGATTTGCAATACTTTCATAGAAGGTCATCCAAATTTCCTGCAGAACATCTCTTCTTTGTTGTTGGAATGACTTACTCCCTTTTTTATCGCCATAATTCCTGTACAGTATTTTTGGTCAGCAGCTTTCATTTAAGCGTAAACATCGTGGTGTTGTACCAGTTCGCGGTCCCTGGTCACGTATCAAAGTTGAAGCGCGAAGTCTCTCGGAAGGAAAAAAGGTTCAAGATTGCGATTATGTTTTCGGGTCGTCGACGACGTTCCAGAGAAGAAAGGAATGGATTTGTGAAAGCAGATGTCATCAAGTAAGTGTTCGTTTACATGTATTTGCGGGATTTTTTTGCCCTTGAACCCTTCCACGACTACAGTTTATGCTCGGTATGCATTTTACCCCAGCCTGCGTTTTACTCTTAGTCTGCAGTCTGCATTTTACACTCAATCTGCATTTTACCCCTGGTCCGCAGTCTGCAGTCTGCAGTCCGCAGTCTGCGTTTTACACTGACCGGAATGAAAATTGTTGTCTCTGTATATGTTTCAGCGAATTATATTTCTTTAATTGATTGTTAGTAGTCTCTTTTGTAATTTTAATCGCTGTGCCGATTGTTTTCAGTCGTTCAGTGAACATCGCTTGCAGGAGTACTCAAAATGCCGCGCGTTAAACCATTAAATAAAAAATAAACATAATAAATTCTTTATTATCTTGGAGCGTAACTCTGTTAATGTTCATTCAAACACTCGCCACAGCTCGCACTACAAAAGTGAGAACCGGATGGCCGTATAGGTGATTTTGGAAATTTTTTAACAGTTTATGAATATTGAATGAGTGCAATTTATATTGTGAAATACTACTTTCTGTCCATGGTATAAAAGGCTGGTTTACACGCACCCAGATTTGTTGGCAAGATTTTGCAAAGTAAACTTGTCGAACGCAAAAAAGTTGGCCTGATTTTTTTTTTCCAGGCTTAATTAATCTACGGTGATCAATAGCCATTATGGCTCTTAAATGTGATCGAAGATGATGACCAGTTTTTGGGCGTACAT
The DNA here is from genome assembly GCF_958299795.1 of Porites lutea. NCBI lineage: Eukaryota > Metazoa > Cnidaria > Anthozoa > Scleractinia > Poritidae > Porites > Porites lutea. Next base: position 36,904,336 of record NC_133205.1, read on the forward strand.
ATGAGGCTATCAACTCGATGTAAGATTTGGTTCACTCTTGGGCAGTTTGCAAATTATTTTTCTCCAAAATCAGGTAGCCTATCCCTCAAAAGTCACATAAATGTGCTCTAAAGTTAACTGAATTGTGGAATTCGAATACAAGTTTATTGTTTACTTTAAATTATAAATTTACTAATGGGAGCCTCGCTTTTAGCCCTGGCTAAATCTATATATTATAGCCAAATGGAAACTAGAGGGTGAAAATGAACTGTCTGACAAACGCTGCGTTTGGGACTAGATCAAATATAATATTAGATTACACGCTATTAGCTACCCCAAAGCCAAACTTAGATATGAAAATGCGCAACGGATCCAAGGAGAGCTTGAAGAAGCTAACAGGTTGTTTGAAAATGAGTCTAGAATCAAATAGATTGCGATTAGATGAAAAGACAACTTTTACATGAGGAAAAAGTAAAAGGAATCGTCATACGAGCAAGAGCACCCTGGCAAGGGTCTGGTGAAAAGAGTACTAAATACTTTTTAAATTTAGATCATGTTAAGTGGTTCAATAACTGCAGACCCATATCGGATACTCTCCGAACAAAAAAGATTTTATCAAAACCTATACAAAACGAATGATTCCGTAGAAGCTTCGGATTCCATAGAGGTATTTCTAAACTGAGTTTAAATATTCCTAAAGTATCGGAAGAACAAAGGCAATCGTGTGAAGGACGAATTACTACCGAGGAATGCAGGACAATTATAGAAACGTTCCAAAACAATAAATCACCTGGGAATGATGGTCTCCCCATTGATCTCATTAGCGAACCTTTCATAGATTGTGTCAATGAAAAAACAGGAGGGCATTTTGTATGCGCATGTGTCAACACGGTCTGTTGAAGTACCACAGAGGCATTTTCTGTGAATTGTTTACGTTCACTATCAGCATTTGCAGGCTGTTTTCTGGAGCTGACTGACGTATATTGGGTGCTACGTTCCTCAAAAGTGTTCCTTAAGGTATCGAGGCATTTCTACGATGAAAGTGAATTTATTGTAGCCTCGCTGTCGCCCTTAAGAGGACAGTCTTTCCTTTCGTAAAACAGTACATCGAAGACAAGATGAATGCTGTTACGACCTAACATTTCGCGAACATTTTTTGAGCAGCAGGAAAAGGTCAGTATATTCGTCAAAAAATTATCCTATAGTTGTTTCATTCTTCTCAACAGTATAACTCTAAAATCGAACTTAATCGTTTCAGGAATACAAAGGTTAATTAAGCGTCCATTTTTCCGTGACACTGCATTTTCACCCTTTCGCTGGCTTGTTTATCTGGAAATCCTGCCTTTCTCCCCACATTTAGTTAATGATTAATGAACGTCTTCGTTGAGAAATAAAATACACGCACTTCAACTATTAATTTAATTCAATATAATGATGCCAGTAAGATGGTGTTTTGAAAATAAGAAAACTCTATCATTTAGTTATACACGGGAAAGAAATTACAGCAATCGGATTGAATTCTGATTTTTGCCACCTCATTTTGATGGTACACTGTTTACGTTTCATTTATGCTAATAAATATAACATTTTGGCGCTATAAAGAAAATCTAGCCAACTCCTAACTTAGCCAACAACAGCCTAACTCCCCAACCCCAAAATAGCACGAAATGAAACGTTTTCATTACACCTTTTAAATAAATCCTGGCTTCTGTTGCAAAAAAATTGAATTTGTTCCTAAATGATACCATTTTGTAGACAATACATTTGCTGATATGCTAATTTGAGAGACATTTCATTCACAAAGGATGTTGACTGAGACCAGCTTCTCCTCTGCACTGAACCACATTCTTGTTTAATGCATCGGTATCTGCTTGATAATTCTTCCCATGTACAACTTACATAAGGGGTTCATCTGGATACAGTAAAAAGCTCTCAACAGAAATAACAGACAAATTCACCCATCCATTTGTGTCATGTTTGTTATGGCATCCCAACTCATTTAATAAATATTTGAATATATAATATATAAATTGCAATAAGAAATCGATTGTGGATCACAGGAGCTGTCAAGAGTCGCTTCAAATCAGTAGCTCAGGAAAAATCTCTGTATCTTTCAGAGGTGAAGAAAAATGAAAGTATTGTTTGTTTTTCGGGGTGCATTTGTTTTGTCTACAAGTGAGCTTATGAAATGCTCAAGTGATTATGTAGTACATAATCATGTGTAATTGTTGCTGTCTCAGACTCAATCCATTCTTCATTTCCTGTAGAATATATTTTACATATTTTTCCACGAAAACTTTCGAAAAACTGTAAAAAAAATACCCATAGATTTCATGTTTTTGTGGCATATATAAACGCGTACCTCCACGATCAGCTTAAACATGAGACAATTATAACGTGCTAATAAATAAACCTCGCGTGGTAATTTTTCTTTCGCTTTCCTTAAATGCAGGAAGAAATGCATCTTTGCCAGTAAACATCAGATTTATACATAATTATAACGTGCTAATAAATAAACCTCGCGTGGTAATTTTTTTTTTCCCTTTTTCCTTAAATGCAGGAAGAAATGCATCTTTGCCAGTGAAAATCAGATTTATACAGGAACAGTGATTTTTGGCGTTGAGTCTTTAAAGTCTTTAAAAGATCAAGAAACCTTACTGCTGAAAAATCTACAACTGAAAAACCGCGTAGAAAACGTCCGATTTTTGTCATGGAGAACATTTTTTGTAGGAAAGTAAGGTATTCAAAGCACCGACGAAATGGCCTTTAAAAGGACTGAAACTTTACGCGAGTTTTCGATTTGCCGCCATCAAATTTGATGCGCCCACGCTATTGTCGTTCAGCGGATGCACCCATGAGCACGCAAAAATGCCCTCCTGTTTTTCAGGTATGTACACCTAATTGCAATAACGGTGTCATAGAAAAAAGCAAAAAGCAGAAAGCCAAATAGGAATTAATTAGCCATGTGATTTACATTTGCGTATTTTAATAATTTAACAATTATTTAAGAAGTCATTCACAATAACAAGAGATAATTCTGTAATTCCGCGCTGTAAGATTCCGCACATGAAACACTGATGTGTGTAACAACAGGGTCCTGACAAACGAAGCTTGGTTTGTTGCGCGGGAGAGGAACTGGCGGAGGAACGCCTCACCCTCTCCGCGATGGATGGATGATTTGTTGCTTGAAAATTGTGATCTGATGGTGTTGTGCACTACAAACCATACGCAGACTGGCTTTTTTATTGATTTAACGAAAAGACGCGTCGCGTTCCTGGAATTTACCCCAGGCTATATTTATTGAAAAAAAATGGAGCCATTTTTTCTGTAGTAGTTATCCGATGTACGTTTGTAATTAGAGCACGTTTGAAATCCGCTAGATGAATCAGCCTCGAATTGCATTAGAATGACACCAAGAAACTGATGCAAATGATTTGGCTTTCATATTACGTGATTAATATTCAGCTATAAGCGTGTGTGTCGTGAATGTTGCAAGCAATGATAATTTAATGATAATTTAATGCTAATTAATTCCTATTTGGCTTTTTGCTTTTTTCTATGACAACCTTATTGCAATTAGGTGTAAACACACATATGTTTATACAGAGATGATGCAATAGACGTGTAAGACTGATTAGACCATTTGAAGTCATGTGTCTTGTATTTATTGAATAATTTATCGCAGATTGATTTGCCAATATCGCATTCATTGTTTGAGGGGTACATATTTTGTTTATGATCGATAAAACCATCGAGAATCCCAATTTTTGTCCCAGTGCATACATTCGACATAAAAATTAGTCTTGTTAAGATATGCATGAATATCTTGTGACATTTTGACATCTTCAGGAAGTATCAGAGACTGAATATGTCATTCACGCTTTTAAGCGAAAAAAGTGTTCATGTCGTCCGGTCCATTTTAAATCAGACATATATTTTAATAGATCATTACAGCCGCCTTGGTTTTGCTTTGGAAGCGATAAGTTTAAGCTTTTCGTCGGTGATAGGGAAACAATGATGATCTTTACATATATAAACAAGGGTTACATCTGAACAGTTATTGCTGTGTGTTACAAATTTACGGTATCGACTAGGGTTGTGTCAGTGAAATGTTTCACCTAGGCGGTCTTTGGCTCCGTCACGCGTTCCTACCCTGCGAACATACGTGCAGGAAGCTAAGAAATATTGGACTCTGAAGTTTCTACTTTGATGATCCTTGTTCTTTATTCCGTTCAAATAAGAGTAAACATGGAACACATCCTAAGCTTATAATTCGACTTTCAAATTGTTGAATGTTAGAAAGAGAAATTATCGAAAACAAACAGCAAAAACGTCAAACATGAAGAGAAAAACCGAAAGTAGCCCGGAAGCTTGTGTAAATTTAAACCGCAAACAACATGGCCATTCCATTTAATATATACACTCTCCCCGTTGATAAAGGACTTTGAAATTTTCCTTTTCCTCAGAAAGATACTCTTTTTACCCCAAAACCCTCAGAAAATTTGCCCTACGAGTCTACTGGCCTTAAGAAATTTTTAGCTTTTCTGTTACTTCCCCTCCAAAAATCTGGTATTCAGCCAGCCCTTCAACCTTTAGAAATTCCATGTTTTTGCTTACCCCTTCAGAAAATTTCGTTACCTGGTGTGTATGTACATTAAATGGAATGGCTCACACTCATAGAGGGCAAAATCGTTGTTATTAAACCTTTTTTATCCATGCGATTTAAACCCTAGGACAGCTTACTTACCAGTTGAAGAATCTGCTTTGTTATTCACAGCAACATTTGAGTCTAGAACTTCTTGCTTACTGAGTTCAGTGATCGATTCGTTGTTGTCTTGAGGCGCTGAAGGGGATGCGGTGTTAGACGGGCAGAAGGTTGCGCGACATTTTGAACATTTCAATGGCAGCTCCTGATCTTCTTCAAGGACTGCATCGTTACAGTGAGGACATTTCATTTTATGCGTTTTAGGGAATTTATTCCCGTCAACGTCGAAAGGTATACATCTCTCATGTAAGAGAGCTCTGTTCCAAGAAAGGCGGAAGTGAGTGTTTTTGCTGGAAGCAACGCCTGGATGATATCGTTCCCTGGGGAGGGTAAGTGAGGAATTCCATATACTGTTCGTCGGAATGCATGGCCCAGGGGGCGGGGGTCATTTTCGAGCCAATCTCTTTACATAAAGAACTTCTCCGAGCCGAAAATAATCGGCTTACAATTGAGCCAAATTTACAAAAAAATCAGTGTATTCAAAAAAGTATGATAGTTCAAGAATCTGTTAAATCAAATTGTCCTGGGGAATAAAAAAAGTATAGGGGACTATCTATACCTCAAGCGAATGTATGGGCAACTGGTAACTGAATGAGCCTGTCTACTTACTGAGGGGTTTTTACGTACAAAGCAGGGTTTTAATGAGATGGTTTGTCGGTTTTGGGTTACAGAGTGTTAGTGCATAAGAGGTCACGCTTCCTAAGATCCCTCCAAAATCGTTTCCACTTGTCTGACAAGTGCCTTGCTAAATTTTTCTTGTCTCTTACAGTGTAGGATTTTGATTTGACCGTTTACTGTGCACACTAAACGATGAACTCAAAATCCTACAAACTCGTTTAAAATACAATCTCTCAAGCAAAGGAGCCATTGATGTAAGGTAATATAACATTTATTTAGCATTGAACCATGCCAGGAGCCCACATGCAAAAGCAAGATAGCCTAAGGCTATCTTACTTTTGCTTGATCCTCGCCCACCCCTCGACCACTCACTCGGCCGAATTCACTAGTGGAATCACGCGCGATTTGAACCAGCTCTGATTTTGGGGGGTGTGGCGAAAAGACGTGGGCTCCTGACGCCGCAAATTATAAAATCGACCTTGCAAGTCTTCTCTCTTTTTCTTCATATTTAGTTAGCGAAGTGTATGCGCGTGGTCATATTTGAGTCTCGCGAGTTTCGCTCTACGGACTAAGAAAAAGGTTTCGAGAGGAGGTATTTGTTTTCAAATGCTCCTGAAGAGAAAGGCAATTGTCCAAAATCTTTGAAAACAATAACTTATCCATATCTCGCAGCAAACAGAGTGTATTAAACAAAGTTATGAATATATGAAAATCATACATGTGAACTGCGGATAGGGCTTTCCTCAAGTTGCTCGGCAACTTTTTGGCAACTTCTGGTATTTCGAGCAACTTTTTGCATTCTGAGCAATTTCTCTAGTTATCTTCTAATTCTGAGATATCGGAGCAGCTTTTCACAATGTTTTAGTAGACAATTTATAAATTCCCTGTAAAGAAAAGATAACAGTAGCCGGGCTGCTAGGTCATCGGTTTTTAGAGAAAATTCAAAATGGTGGAGAAAGATTCACACTCGAATGACCTGACTGTCTCATTCAACAATTAGTTGCAAAGTTAGCCCTTCATTTGTGGTCAGTAACTGTTTTGAACAAATTTGGAAGCAATTTGAGGAACATGGCTGTCTTGTGTCAACATCTAAAACATTTGGGAACGCTTTTCATGGCGCTGTAGCTGTAAACGTTACCGTGGAGCCTGGGAAAAAGAGAACGCTTACTTTGGTTTTGGGGTGGTTCTATCCCAACGAAGGTTTCACGGGTGTGCTTTACGCATTAACAATTATCGCTCCGCATAAAGTTTAAAACGCACCATAACAAAGAAATCGTAAATTTATGCAGGGTAGACCCTAACGAAACCATTTCAACAGCAAAAAATGAAAACAGCTGTCTTGGGGAAGATATTGAATTGATACTTGTAGTGTCGACGACCTATTAATGAAGCCGTTTAACTGTGTACACCTTTTAAATAAATCCTCGCTTCTGTTGCAAAAAAATTGCATTTATTCCTAAATGATACCATTTTGTGGATACTACATTTGCTGATATGCTAATTTGTGAGACATTTCATTCACAAAGGATGTTGACTGAGACCAGCTTCTCCTCTGCACTGAACCACATTCTTGTTTAATGCATCAGTATCTGCTTGATAATTCTTCCCATGTACAACTTACATAAGGGGTTCATCTGGATACAGTAAAAAGCTCTCAACAGTAATAACAGACAAATTCACCCATCCATTTGTGTCGTGTTTGTTATGGCATCCCACCTCATTTGGGTCCTTTAGTAGCAGTATTTCTTTTTTGAGGAAACAGCATTATATGCACCTCTCTAACAAACTCCCTGCCTTATCAGGCTTTGAAGGTGAACAAACATCATCAGTTAGATTTATGCTGTGATGGCCATTGTTCGTTTTTTCGGGGTGCATTTGTTTTGTCTACAAAAGTGAGCTTATGAAATGCTCAAGTGATTATGTAGTACATGTCACTTGCAATTGTTGCTGTCTCAGACTCTATCCATTCTTCATTTCCTGTAGAATATATTTTATATATTTTTCCACGAAAACTTTCGAAAAACTGTAAAAAAAATACCCATAGATTTCATGTTTTTGTGGCATATATAAACGCGTATCTCCACGATCAGCTTAAACATGAGACAATTATAACGTGCTAATAAATAAACCTCGCGTGGTAATTTTTCTTTCGCTTTCCTTAAATGCAGGAAGAAATGCATCTTTGCCAGTAAACATCAGATTTATACAGGAACAGTGATTTTTGGCGTTGAGTCTTTAAAGTCTTTAAAAGATCAAGAAAACCTACTGCTGAAAAATCTACAACTGAAAACCCGCGTAGAAAACGTCCGATTTTTGTCATGGAGAACATTTTTTGTAGGAAAGTATGGTATTCAAAGCACCGACGAAATGGCCTTTAAAAGGACTGAAACTTTACGCGATTTTTCGATTTGCCGCCATCAGATTTGATGCGCCCACGCTATTGTCGTTCAGCGGATGCACGCATGAGCCCGCAAAAATGCCCTCCTGTTCTTTCAGGTATGTAAACACACATATGTTTATACAGAGATGATGCAATAGACGTGTAAGACTGATTAGACCATCTGAAGTCATGTGTTTTGTATTTGTTGAATAATTTATCGCAGATTGATTTGCCAATATCGCATTCATTGTTTGAGGGGTACATATTTTGTTTATGATCGATAAAACCATCGAGAATCCCAATTTTTGTCCCAGTGCATAGATTCGACATAAAATTAGTCTTGTTAAGATATGCATGAATATCTTGTGACATTTTGACATCTTCAGGAAGTATGATAATGTGGTTTTCGTTTTCGAGACTGAATATGTCATTCACGCTTTTAAGCGAAAAAAGTGTTCATGTCGTCCGGTCCATTTTAAATCAGACATATATTTTAATAGATCATTACAGCCGCCTTGGTTTTGCTTTGGAAGCGATGAGTTTAAGCTTTTCGTCGGTGATAGGGAAACAATGATGATCTTTACATATATAAACAAGGGTTACATCTGAACAGTTATTGCTGTGTTACAAATTTACGGTATTGAGTAGGGTTGTGTCAGTGAAATGTTTCACCTAGGCGGTCTTTGGCTCCGTCACGCGTTCCTACCCTGCGAACATACGTGCAGGAAGCTAAGAAATATTGGACTCTGAAGTTTCTACTTTGATGATCCTTGTTCTTTATTCCGTTCAAATAAGAGTAAACATGGAACACATCCTAAGCTTATAATTCGACTTTCAAATTGTTGAATGTTAGAAAGAGAAATTATCGAAAACAAACAGCAAAAACGTCAAACATGAAGAGAAAAACCGAAAGTAGCCCGGAAGCTTGTGTAAATTTAAACCGCAAACAACATGGCCATTCCATTTAATATATACACTCTCCCCGTTGATAAAGGACTTTGAAATTTTCCTTTTCCTCAGAAAGATACTCTTTTTACCCCAAAACCCTCAGAAAATTTGCCCTACGAGTCTACTAGCCTTAAGAAATTTTTAGCTTTTCTGTTACTTCCCCTCCAAAAATCTGGTATTCAGCCAGCCCTTCAACCTTTAGAAATTCCATGTTTTTGCTTACCCCTTCAGAAAATTTCGTTACCTGGTGTGTATGTACATTAAATGGAATGGCTCACACTCATAGAGGGCAAAATCTTTGTTATCAAACCTTTTTTATCCATGCGATTTAAACCCTAGGACAGCTTACTTACCAGTTGAAGAATCTGCTTTGTTATTCACAGCAACATTTGAGTCTAGAACTTCTTGCTTACTGAGTTCAGTGATCGATTCGTTGTTGTCTTGAGGCGCTGAAGGGGATGCGGTGTTAGACGGGCAGAAGGTTGCGCGACATTTTGAACATTTCAATGGCAGCTCCTGATCTTCTTCAAGGACTGCATCGTTACAGTGAGGACATTTCATTTTATGCGTTTTAGGGAATTTATTCCCGTCAACGTCGAAAGGTATACATCTCTCATGTAAGAGAGCTCTGTTCCAAGAAAGGCGGAAGTGAGTGTTTTTGCTGGAAGCAACGCCTGGATGATATCGTTCCCTGGGGAGGGTAAGTGAGGAATTCCATATACTGTTCGTCGGAATGCATGGCCCAGGGGGCGGGGGTCATTTTCGAGCCAATCTCTTTACATAAAGAACTTCTCCGAGCCGAAAATAATCGGCTTACAATTGAGCCAAATTACAAAAAAATCAGTGTATTCAAAAAAGTATGATAGTTCAAGAATCTGTTAAATCAAATTGTCCTGGGGAATAAGAACGGGAAATCAAGAATAATAGGAGCTCCTGTTAGCAAATTAAAACTTTTGAAAATTCACGTCTCACGAGAAGAATGATAGCCCAAATCACCCTTCACGAAAAAAAGTATAGGGGACTATCTATACCTCAAGCGAATGTATGGGCAACTGGTAACTGAATGAGCCTGTCTACTTACTGAGGGGTTTTTACGTACAAAGCAGGGTTTTAATGAGATGGTTTGTCGGTTTTGGGTTACAGTGTGTTAGTGCATAAGAGGTGACGCTTCCTAAGATCCCTCCAAAATCGTTTCCACTTGTCTGACAAGTGCCTTGCTAAATTTTTTCTTGTCTCTTACAGTGTAGGATTTTGATTTCACCGTTTACTGTGCACACTAAACGATAAACTCAAAATCCTACAAACTCGTTTAAAATACCATCTCTCAAACAAAGGAGCCATTGATGTAAGGTAATATAACATTTATTTAGCATTGAACCATGCCAGGAGCCCACATGCAAAAGCAAGATAGCCTAAGGCTATCTTGCTTTTGCTTGATCCTCGCCCACCCCTCGACCACTCGCTCGGCCGAATTCACTAGTGGAATCACGCGCTATTTGAACCAGCTCTGATTTTGGAGGTGTGGCGAAAAGACGTGGGCTCCTGACGCCGCAAATTATAAAATCGACCTTGCAAGTCTTCTCTCTTTTTCTTCAGATTTAGTTAGCGAAGTGTATGCGCGTGGTCATATTTGAGTCTCGCGAGTTTCGCTCTACGGACTAAGAAAACGGTTTCGAGAGGATTGTCCAAAATCTTTGAAAACAATAACTTATCCATATCTCGCAGCAAACAGAGTGTATTAAACAAAGTTATGAATATATGAAAATCATACATGTGAACTGCGGATAGGGCTTTCCTCAAGTTGCTCGGCAACTTTTTGGCAACTTCTGGTATTTCGAGCAACTTTTTGCATTCTGAGCAATTTCTCTAGTTATCTTCTAATTCTGAGATATCGGAGCAGCTTTTCACAATGTTTTAGTAGACAATTTATAAATTCCCTGTAAAGAAAAGATAACAGTAGCCGGGCTGCTAGGTCATCGGTTTTTAGAGAAAATTCAAAATGGTGGAGAAAGATTCACACTCGACTGACCTGACTGTCTCATTCAACACTTAGTTACAAAGTTAGCCCTTCATTTGTGGTCAGTAACTGTTTTGAACAAATTTGGAAGCAATTTGAGGAACATGGCTGTCTTGTGTCAACATCTAAAACATTTGGGAACGCTTTTCATGGCGCTGTAGCTGTAAACGTTACCGTGGAGCCTGGGAAAAAGAGAACGCTTACTTTGGTTTTGGGGTGGTTCTATCCCAACGAAGGTTTCACGGGTGTGCTTTACGCATTAACAATTATCGCTCCGCATAAAGTTTAAAACGCACCATAACAAAGAAATCGTAAATTTATGCAGGGTAGACCCTAACGAAACCATTTCAACAGCAAAAAATGAAAACAGCTGTCTTGGGGAAGATATTGAATTGATACTTGTAGTATCGACGACCGATTAATGAAGTCGTTTAACTGTGTACACCTTTTAAATAAATCCTGGCTTCTGTTGCAAAAAAATTACATTTATTCCTAAATGATGCCATTTTGTGGACACTACATTTGCTGATATGCTAATTGAGAGACATTTCATTCACAAAGAATGTTGACTGAGACCAGCTTCCCCTCTGCACTGAACCACATTCTTGTTTAATGCATCAGTATCAAATTTGATGGCGGTTCCTTAAAGATGTTTCTGAGATATGGTTGGTTCTGTATAAGGTGCCATTTCCCCATGAGTATGTTCTTGAGGTTGGGCAACGCAGGGTGGTATTGCGTTATAAAGGGTAGTTTTTTCTTACTTGCATTTTTGTTTCTCTGTTCTAATGCTTTCTTTCTGTCTGCGAAATTGACCTCTGAGAGATGTTTTTCTACAGTTGTAGCTTGAGGCGTGTTGAAAAACTCCTTGCTTCTCCTTTGATGAAGCCTTTTGTGACGCCTGGTGGGTGACATGCCGGGGTGACACGAATACAAATTCGTGCATTGGAATGTTTCTGTAGGCTTGAAGTGTGTTCGCACGTCAAGGATAGAATCGTTGTTGAATCTGACACCTTTGTACCTTTCGTGTCCAAGAATGTAGTCTCTGTTTCTGATATTTCAGCCGTCATAGAATTTGATTGTAGAATGGAAGTTGTTTGCCTGTGGAGGGAATTCTTCTATTTCGTTTCTGCTTGTGTCCCATTCTGATATGACGTCATCGATATAAACCTTTTCCAAAAGATGGGCTTAATGCTACTCTGAGTCTGAATATTTCTTTTTCTATTTCGGCCATGAAGATGTTAGCAAAGGCTAGGGCCATTTTCGTGCCCATGGCTGTTCCATGGGTTTCAAGATAATCTTTCAAGTTAAATTGGAACGAGTTTTCTAGTAGTAATATATAGATTTAGCCAGGGCTAAAAGCGAAGCTCCCATTAATAAATTAATGATTTAAATCAAACAATAAACTTGTAATCCACAAATCAGTTAACTTAAGGGCACATATGTGACTTTTTAGGGAAAGCTAAGTCTAAGTGATTTTAGAGTGAAAAAAAATCTTACATCGAATTGATAGCCGGTATATATACACCCAAAAAATAGCAATGATCGTCGATCACATTTAAGAGCCATATTAGCTCTTGATCACAGTAGATTAGGCCTGGAAAACGAATTCATGGAAAAAACAAATCAGGCAGAATATTTCACGTTCGACAAGTTTACTTAACAAAATCTTGCCAACAACTCTGGGAGCGTGTAAACCAACATTTCATACTTTTTATGCATCACATCTGAGGTGAAACAGAAATATGAGGCGCTGTTTTTATCATACAGACCTCAGACAAAATGCAGTATTTCACAATTTTTCAAGACAAATTGCACTCATTCAATATTCAGAACCGTACGAAGCACGCGTGGGCTTTTAGCAAAACCGTTCAAAAAATTTCCAAAATCACCTATACGGCCAGCCGGTTGTCACTTTTGACAAGCGCCAAATCTTCGGTGAACATTAAAAGAGTTACGCTCCAACATAATAAAGAATTTAGTGTTTACTTTTTTTATTTAATGGTTTTATAACGATGTGTAATCTTAAAAAGCGTTTGATACGCGCAGCATTTTGAGTACTCCTGCAAGCGTTGTCTATGAACGACTGAAAACAAACAGCAAAGCGATTAAAATTGCAAGAGACTACTCACAATCAATAAAAGAAATGTAATTCGGTGAAACATTTACAGAGACAACAATTTTCATTCACGAAGACAAGTATTAAAGCGTCTCTAAAAATCCTGAGTCTTTACGCTTAAGCCTAAAAAGCTTTTAGCCGGCTTCCTGGTGTTTACTGTTTTCAGAGATGAACTCGAGGCAAGAAAATCGCTCAAAGCTTTCTTTCTACAGCCAAAATTATAACTAAATACTCTTCAGAACGTTTTTTCATTCTATATGCGGAGAGAAAATATCGACTAAAGGCTTTTTAAAGCTCTGTAAGCTTATATATACTAGATCAGATCATTGTCTCAGATCTTAATACAAACGTGCATAAATTACCCTCATAAACTGCGCTCGACTTCATGAAATTAGATATAAAGAAACAAACATACACTGTATACAATAATTACTCAGGCTTACCATTCGATATGCAGCTCTTGAAAGCTATCAAGTAAGGCCAGAATCGCTTGAGGGACTTTTCAACCCCGCATCCAGCAAAGTGAAAAACGAAAACGATGCATCCGAAATCGGATTTCCAACTTTGACAACCGGCGCATTTCCCAACCAAAAATTCAATAAACAAACCAGCCATGAATCAAAGAAGACTGTTGATAGCAGCTGTATTTCATTTTAAGCATCCAGTGGAAAAAGACAGTAAAAAACATCACAAGTTGACAAAATACTCTGTCAGCTTCGGCTGTCAAAGTAAGCAAGGTTCAAGATGCTGTATAAATTTTCTGCATGAACTCACCTGTCAAATTTTGACCAATCAGAGCATAAAAATTGGACGGTCGTAGAGCGTGATCAACGCGTGACTATGGTGAGAAAAGT